>NW_004524743.1:922325-927894 GCF_000260255.1 Octodon degus
AGGTAGGAAACATGAGCGGCGCCAACTTGAATCGGAACGACGAGTTTGATGAGCAGTTGCGAATGCAGGAATTGTACGGAGATGCCAAAGAGGATAATACCCAAAAAGACCCCAGTGGAGAAACTGAGTCTTTCGAGCAGCAGTCGGCTGACACGCCGTATGAATGGGACCTGGACAAGAAGGCTTGGTTCCCCAAGGTAAGAGTGGCACAGGCGCCGCCGCGGGGCCGCTCAACCTTGAGGGCACCCCTTTCACGATGGCTTTGCTGCGCTCCGTGATCCCAAACCTCCGTGGTTGGTGGCTGTCTGTTATGTTTGTGCACAGTCGATGTGTAAAGGAACATAAATCTTCAGGGTGGTGTCTTCAAGTGGCCTTTTTTTCATGCCTTATTGATTTTGTTTGTGAAGGTCACAGTTGGTTATTATATTGGTGACTGCTTTTTATTGCACAGAGGAAAAACACCAAGATTTAGTAACTTCCTCTGCGTGGCTAGCCTTATCCCAGGAGTTCAGCTATTTAGCTTGTGCGTTATGCGCAAAATACAGCTTGATGGTTAAATATGTAGCTCTTTGTATCTCTTTGGTGATTCAACTTGCTTTGCATCTTGCTTTACTTCTCTAGCAAAGGGCCCTGGGCATGTATGTTTGAACCGTATAAACAGGAATGCCTAGAGATGCACAGAAGATGAACAGAAAAGACCCGTGTACATTTGTTTGGGGTACTTGAAGTTGTTCAGTGTTTGATTTTAGTATGGATGTAAGGTAACTACTGTTAAGCATGGCCATATAAACTTTGCAGTAAAAGGTCCCTATTAATGTAAGTCTTAATGAGAACATGAACTTACAAGGATAAGCTAATGGCGCACTGGCTTGCAGGCCTTTAATGCAACACCTGTCCCCAGAGTGTGATTGGACTGTTTAAAAATTCTTCATCTTTTCTTTGCTATTTTGCGTTCCTGTATATCCCAAGCTTTGAGTGCAGATTCGGTTTCTTTTGTCATCTGAGTACTTTAACAACAGTTTTATAAGAGTGGTTTTAGGGATGGTTTGTGTTATTGATGTCCATACCTCTTTAAACTGAGTTTCAGATTTTCCCTGTTTCTATGTGTGACTACTGTTTAATTGGCATGATGGGAAAACTACATTTTTATTACTGTGCCACAATGCCTTTTTCTCAAAAACCAGAGTCATATATGAATTGCTCTTGTCCTTAAATAGTTTGATGCTAATGATAATGTAATTTAGTTTGTGATGGTTAGATAGATGTTTTGTTTCATAGTTGTAACCCCATTTTTATACACAAAATCAAGGTTCCGTGATGTGTGGTCTGCATACACAAGTTTACATGATGTATGTATGTATTTGTGCATCTGTACACTAAAAAGGTGGGTTCTGTAGTTAGTTGCCTTTTGGTTTTTCTTCTGTTTTACTGTTCTCTCGTAATTCCTTTGTTTTATGTATTTCTAGTTTCAATATTGTGTACTATAAAGGAGTAGTAATTTAAAAGGAAATAACTAAAAGTGCCAATATCACTTAAAATGATTTAATGTTGTCTCAGCCTTTTGCTTTGATACTCTGACTGAGGCTTATTTTTATCACTTTATATATGGTTTTCTATATGAATAATTTCTTGGATTTCTACTTTAATTATTATAGCTGTTGTCTATAGAGAAAGCTGCATGTTATGTTGTATTGCTGAATAGACCATAACATAGTACAATCTAAACTTCTTATGGCCAGAAATAACTTTGATTTTCTATGTGTTTGTGCTGATTGTCTTGTTTAGATCACTGAAGATTTCATTGCTACATATCAGGCGAATTACGGCTTCACTAGTGACGGTGCATCTAGTTCTACTACACATGTTCCTGACACCAATATGAAAGCTGCAGAGGAGCCTCCACAAGGAAAAACCCCAGAACCCACTGATCCCAAAAAGAGGGGCGAGAAGAGAAAGGGTGACTCAGGCAAGTGGTTATAGCTTACAAAATATGAATGTAAACAATATGTGTATAAATTTTTAGTGAAATTAGTAGCTTGGAAGGGATAATGAAATGAATTTTTTTCTTTAAGGTAGTGTTATTAAATTAAAATCGAAATAAACTGGCCAGCTTTGTTTTCAGATAGGGTCCAAGAACTCTCACAAGATTGAAATACATTGAAAGCTGGGTAGTGGCAGAATAGCTAAGATGCTTGTACTAATAATTTTTATCATTTTTGAAGGTAGCAATTTATGCTTAAAATTTTTACTTTGACGAGTTTTATATGCTTATATCTATAATCTGTGCAACTACATTGAAGACAGCCATGTGCAGTATAGCAACCACTCAAATACCTATCATTTTTTAAAAATTGTGTATCATCTCTAATCTCTTATCTTTTATTTTTCTATTCTCATTAAGGTAAAAAAAGAAAGCTGGGGAGTGATTTATTTTGTCTCTGAGGGCAGGAGAAAGTTCCTAAAAATTTCAAAAAAATGCCACATTCATTGTGAAGGTTTAGTAAGGTGACTGTTTTCTTGCAAGTATTTATTTATTTATTTCATTTTCAGGATGGTTTCATGTTGAAGAAGACAGAAATACAAATGTATATGTGTCTGGTATGTAGACCTTTTATTCCATGTTGAAAGCTTTATTTCTTTTTGGTATTGGGAATGGAAGCCAGGATCTTGCACTTGCCAGGCAGCAGGCAGGCACTTGTGCTGCTGTGCTATATTCCCAGCTTCAGGTATGGAGATTTCACAAATGATTTTTAAATTTTCCATTTCTGTAAGGTCCATTTTTAAGTTGTGTAATTTTTTTTGGTTGTTGCTCAGTTGTTTATGTTACTAAGGAATTTGTATTTTTTTCCCCTGAGAAATTTTCCTATTATACGACTAATATAAATGAAGGGTGTATAGTTTTAGATCTTGTCCTTTTTGCCTGCTTTAGGTAACTTCTTGCCCTAAAGGGCCTTTGAGGCCCAAGCAAAGTATGATCTTAATGCAATTTTGAATGTATAAAAATAGGAATGAGCCTCAGTTTTATACATGTGAGCTTTTTGCATTTATTTAGAAAATCAGATTCACACTCCCCTAAATTGTCAGTTTTTAATTGTAATGTATTAAGAGCCTCTCCACTTTATAACTATTTAAACAATGTTTTTCGATATTGCAGGTTTGCCTCCAGACATTACAGTGGATGAATTTATACAGCTTATGTCCAAGTTTGGTATTATTATGAGAGATCCTCAGACAGAAGAATTTAAAGTCAAACTTTACAAAGATAATCAAGGAAATCTTAAAGGAGATGGACTTTGTTGTTATTTGAAGGTTAGTCATATGGTCAGATAGTTTCTTGTATCCATTTTTAACTCAGAGTTTAGGGCTGTAACCTTCCATAGATAGTTATCTGTGCTGAGAATTATTCAAAACAGGATACAAAGAAAAATGAAATTTCAGTACCTGTGTGTATCGTCCACTGTGTATACGTGCTGCTTTTATCATAAAACATTCCCACTTCAGAGATTTCTATCAATGCATGTAGTCAGTTGAGAAAACATTTTAAAAATCTAGACAAGTCAGCAGCATTTTGTTTGCTCACTGGAATACATTAGATGAGGGTTTAGCAAACTCAGGCCTGTTACATGTTTTTGTAAATAAATTTGGTTGGAGCACAGCCATACTTGTGCATTTAGGCATTTGTCTGCAGCTGCTTTTGTGCTTCCTCCCCAGAGTTGTGTGGTTGCAGAATGGGCCTCCTTGTCCACAAAGTCTAAACTATTTATTAACTGTCAGTGTAAATAAGAGGACTTTTCTGACCCTTAAGCCGTGAATGAAGCAATAGCTTATGCTTAGTGTTTTAAAATGCTTTTTTAATGGGAGAGGAGAGAGGGAAATACCACAAATTAATAAACCTAGATTTGCAGAACTTTGTATAGTCCTGATACTCAGTGCCAAAGGCATTTACCATTTCTGGAGCACCTTCTAGCTTAGGAGCATGCTTTATATGTTATTGTCTGGTTTGAAAGAAAGGGGCATGGTG
Source organism: Octodon degus (assembly GCF_000260255.1). NCBI lineage: Eukaryota > Metazoa > Chordata > Mammalia > Rodentia > Octodontidae > Octodon > Octodon degus. The sequence continues at coordinate 926,347 of NW_004524743.1, forward strand.
CTGATGTGTACATTTGTCACTGAACCTGGAAATAAAATTGAAAGTAAAATATGGTGAAATAACAGTAGAAACACCACAGGTGTGTTATGAGTGCCCATTGCATTGGGATTAGGAAATGGAAAGATTGAGCTGACAGCTTTTGCAGAGATGGATTTTTAACCTGGTTCATAAATACGATGGTTGTAGAATATGAGTATGGCCATTTGAGGAACGTACTTTTATAATATCCGATGTACAGTGATTACTAAAAATCTGTGAACTGTTAACAGGGTATATGATTAGATTTTTAAAAGTCTTTAAAGAGAAAATTAGAGTGTTGAGAAACTGCATATGAACAATATAAGACCCATAAAGATACAAGATTATCAGGCTGGGGAAATAGCTCAGTGGGCATAAGTGCCTACCTGGCAAGTGCAAGGTCCTGAGTTCCATCCGTGGTACCAAAAGCAAAAAGTATAAGATTATCAAGCTAGTAAATTGAGTTGCAGAAAAAAAAATACACTTAATTGTTCCAGGATTCATATTGGATTGAACAGCCAAGTTCAGTTGTCCTTCTGTGTTTTCCTCAAACTCTCAGATCTTTTGATTCTGTTTATGTGGGGCTGATAACTTTCTCTTTTGTGTAAGACTCAGAATCTGTAAATATATGTAATATATAAGCCATCGGTAATTATCTTGCACTTATTAGTGTATTACAGTCTTACATTTTATTTGTTAGACTAGAAAAGTCTGATTGTGCTCTTCCCAATCCTTGGGTCATCTAATCTTTTAAGTAAAAGCATTATAGAATTTTATTTTTTAAATTAAAAAATATTTTATTTATTTATTCAGTACCAGATCTCACTATGCATCTGAGACTCATAGTGATCTTCTAGTCTCAGCCTCCCCAGTGCTGGGATTACAGGTATGCGCCACCATGCTTGGTTTCAGCAGCTGGCACAGCGTGGTGCCAGCATGGCATGTGGTTCCGGAGATTAAACCTGGGTCCTTGTGCTTGCCAGGCAGGCGTTTAGACCCCTGAGCTATCTCACCTAGGCCTTGAATTTTAAAACTAGTAAGCACCTCAGCATACAAGTCTGCTTCCCTTACTCAGGAGACAAGGAATTGGGGCTTCATGGGCCAAAACTACCTCCTAATGAGTACCAACTGTGTGTTGGTCTGTCTTCTTCCCGTGCATTATTTCATTTAGTTTTGTAAGGGGCACGATTAATTAAGATACTACTATTCCATTGTTTTTCAGTTCCAGATAAAGAAATTGGGGCTTAGTGAACTTGAGTACCTTGCCTGAGTTCACAAAGCTGGTTAAGAATAGCTGTTTCAGATACGTTTCTTAATATTCATTCTAAAATTTCTTATCCCTAAGTAAGTAGTAGTCATTCTTTATTTAAAAACAACAACTCCTTAAGTTTCATTTCAGTGTGTAAATTAGTGGATGTATTTTATTTTATCTTTATGAAGAGAGAATCTGTGGAACTTGCATTGAAACTTTTGGATGAAGATGAAATTAGAGGCTACAAATTACATGTCGAGGTGGCAAAGTTTCAGCTG
>NW_004524743.1:928799-937646 GCF_000260255.1 Octodon degus
ACTGAAATGTGAAAGATATAAGATTAGTGAATTTTAGAGAAATATTTCTGAAATGAATACATAGTATGAGAATAACAATAGATTGCACATTGTAAATAAATTATTTACAAACTTAAATAAATATAACAATAATTGTCAAAAATAAAAATGAAGGATTTACAGGTAAGTCATATAATAGTTCACTCTGCCAAAATCAAGAAACTTCTATTCATATAATTCTCAAAGTAGAATGGGGTAGGCAATAAATATTTAAAGACTTAATTTTTTTTTTTTTTGGCAGTACTGGGTATTGAACTCAGAACCCTGCGTTTGCCAGGCAGGTGCTTATTCTACTACACTATTTCCCTGGCCCTAAAATTTCTGAATTTAGTTGAAATTATAGCACCATATTTCCAAGAAAAATGAACCTTTTGCACAAGAAATTTGAATAAAATCATACCAAGATACACAAAAATGAAATTGTCCAAAACTTACTGTAAAGAAAAAAATCATTAAAGCATGTACATAAAAAATACTAGCTATGGAAGAACAAAATTAAATAGCATCTTATTCCACATTAGAAAGAAAAAGACCAAGTGTGTAAGAAACTAGACTAATTAATTTAAAGGACTGAAAGAAAAAAAAAAAGATCTGTCCTCATTGAATTTTATACTTAGCAAATAGCCCTTTGAAAACTAAAAGTAAAATATTTTCCAGTTATACAATCTCAAAATATTCTAATACCTCCGGACACAGCATACAGGAAATAACAAAGAGCATAATCCAGAAGGCAAGAGAAGCTGCTGTGTGGTCCTGGATGAAGAATAAAAAGCTCTCAAAGTGAGAGTCATGCAGGGACGATGTAAGATATGTTAGATGAACCCATTTAAGAGGTCATTGAAGATTTCTATGAAACAGTAGCAATCTTACATTGGGTTATGCACATATTTATTTCATGTGTAGACAAGGAAAGAGTAATATTAAGACAAGGAAAAAGTAATATTAAGTCAATGGAAATAGATTTTTTTAAAGTTCCTAATACTAGGAGAAAATATCATACCATGTCTTTTAAGTAGATTGTAAGTCAAAGTATAAATCTTGGAACAAAAATTAATATTAAACAATATTCAGAAGATTAAATGTTTCAAAACAATTGTACTAAGAAAACGTTTTCATGATAGTAAAGAATTACTAAAAATAAAACAAGATAAATAGTGGAGTGGCAACTATATGAGCAGTACTTCTAACATTTTAGGGATAGGATATTGCACAAAGTTCTAGTATGTTGTGGGATCGGAGTGAATTCTATAATACTTCTAACATTATTCTTAAAGATAAAATGATCATAAAAGTGGTGAGTTGTGATACTTCATAGCTTTTAGAGGATTAGTTAAAATAAGATATCAGTGGGCCAGTGAGGTAGCTCAGTAGTTAAGTATTTGCTTGTCAAGCACAGGGACCTGGGTTTGATCTCCAGCACTATATGCCACACCAGCCCCACCCCCGAGCACACTGAGCTGGCCATGGAGATGGAGCGTGGTGGCACATGCCTGTAATCCCAGCACTGGGGAGGCTGAAAACAGGAGGATCACTATGAGTCTGAGCTGCACAGTGAGACCATATACCAAATACATGAAAATAAATAAATAAAATAGTTACATCTACACATTTTATAGACAGTTGTAGTAAAATCTAAGATTATAACAAAGAGTGGGTAATTTTTATGTATTTTGGCGGAGTTTGTTATCTATAATGATAAGTTGCCTAGAAACTAATACAATGTTAAAAGGTTTTGCGGGCCTCAAAGAACAATGAGTCTTTCATATCAGTGGGTTCTGCATCTAGACACAGGCTACCATGGATCAAAAATATTTGCTAAAAATTACATCTGCACTAAATTGTCATTATTTCCCAAACAAGACACTGTAAAGCTATTTACATTATATGTATATCATATGAAACATTATAATTGATCTAGAAATGATTTAATGTATATGGGGAGATGTGTAGGATATATGTAAATCTTTGCCATTTTATATAACAGACTTGAGTGTTTGCAGATTTTGATATCCAAGTGGGGTCCTGGAACCTATCCTCCATGGATACAGAAGAATGACTATCTTCTTAGAAAATCATAAATATTACATAATCAACAGTTTGTAGCAGTCTTGTTGCAACATATTTATGAGAAGAGTTACTCTGAAAAAGAAAATATGCTCAGGATTTCAGATACTGACTTTATTCCCCCTAATACACAGTATTTTTATTTCAGAAGATTCTGGGAGTGAAACTATGACTAAAATGTACATTACTGTTTTGGACTCATAATAGTACATCATTATGTTAACAACTCACTTTCTCTCCAACAAGTCAGAAACAATTCAGTTTCTTGTTGCTATTTTATTACATTAGGCAGCTGGATTGGAGACCTGAGAGAAGAGCTGGACCATCCCGAATGCGCCATGAACGAGTTGTTATCATCAAAAATATGTTTCACCCTTCAGATTTTGAGGTAGGAAACAGTGTCCTAATGCAGCAATGCCAATGTCCTTTGTTTCAAGGGTCCGTAAAGTTGCTGTGCCCCATTTTTGCCATGTCACAGGCGTTCACACAGTAGACAAAGGAAAGTAGAGCCACTACTGAATTTAAAGTTTGGAATTTCCTTAGTTTTACCTGATACATTTTTGCCATAGTTGTATGCTATAACTGTTTAATATATATATATATATATATATATATATTGTGGTCCAAAACACAGCTACCTGGTATGCATATTAATAATGTCATCATTAATATTGATGTGAAGAGTTTGTAAATATTGGTGGAAAGATAACAGTTCCTTAAGAAAACCTCAGCTTGAAGCACCAGCTGGGGAGATGGCTCAGTGGAATAAGCTACAACTCTTGTTGCATAGGTCCTGCTTTACCTTGGTCTTAACCATCCAGCAGAAAAGTATAAAAACGAAATATAAGAAGTAAAGCCATGCTGTTATGTTGAGCTGTAGGGGACTCAGGTCAACAATTTCTGACATTGCCAATCAAACTGGAGACCCAATACTATTATGGGCTACTGGACTCTTTTAGAATATTTTGCTGAGTTTACACACCTATAATATTCAAATAACAGAACTTAACAAAAAAGGGTATACAGATGAATGTCCATTTTGTATCTGTGTATTCAAAGTGGTTAGGATAGATATATAGTTACATTCTCTTAACAAATAGAGGGATTTGTTCTAATGGTGTTTGTAAATAGGATATCATGTCCGCATCTTGTACAGCAATTAACCACTAGGAAGATTGTATGCAATCTGTCAATTATTGGAACTGTCCTACCAATTTGATTTGAAACTGTCTCATTGCTATTTGTTTATCAATAAAATTATGGGGGGGAACCCTCAGCTTAATGAAATTGAGCCTCTGAGGTTTAAATAATGGAAGTTGACTTTTAAGACTTAATTTTTACAAATCTTTTTAGTACCTATTAGAATGTTGTAGTACTTCATGTCTATGTAAAATTTGTAGAACAGCAAATAAAAGTGAAAGAAGAAAATATTGCTGGGGGCCTGCCCCTTAGCTCAGTTCTCCAAGTGGCTGCTTCAACAAAACAGTCAGGCTCAGGTTGCTATGGTTCGATCCCCACAACTCAAGCCAGCCAAACCTGCCCTGAAGGCATTTGGACCAAAAAAAAAAAAAGAAAATATTGCTACTAAAGAAGTTTAAGGAATGTTAATTGGCATCAACGTAACTTGTGTTGCATTCATTCTGCCTCCAGTTGTATCTGTGTGTGCTGGTGTAGATTGATACTATCACTAATCGAAAAACAACTCTTTATTTTCTCTCTGGTTCTGGAATTAAAGGGAGCAAGTTAGACATGAAGAGAAAATGTTCATTATGCAAAATCCCAATTTTATAAATGTTTCAGTAGTAAACAGTGCCATAGCATGCATATTAAGCAATCTTACCTAGTATACAATTATGGTAAAAGAATATCACGTGAAACAAAAAGAATTCCAAAATTTATATTCACTTATGGCTGTATTTTCCTTCTTCACCTATTACATAAATGCTTTGTTGATTTTGTATATGATTTGTAAACAGTATCAAAATGGCAATGTCCTTTTAGCCACCTTAATCTCAAGTGGACCCTTGAGCTCCCTCTCTGTAAATCGTTATAGGACATGGTTTATTGTCCACCTATGGAGTCTGGGTAGCTCATGAAGTCACTTTATAGATACAGGTAGTCTATTTATACAGTTGCTTCATGTTGCAGCATGTATCAGTATGGACTTGTACTATCTTGTGTAGTAAATTCTAGCCGCATGATTATTTACATTTAAATTAAAATTAAATAAAATTAAAAATTCATTTGAGTTGTACTAGCTACCTGTAGCTAATAGCTACTGGATCAAGTAATACAGATAAAGTTTCTGTTATCGTAGAAAGTACTGCACACTTCTGGTATAGACATAACTTGATAGAAAGGTTTAACATGAAAGCCTACTTTTTTTTTGTATTTAGGGCAGGGTGTACAGGGTCTCACTGCTTAGATCTGACTCGTAATGATCTTCCTGTTTACAGCCTCCCAAGTGCTGGGATTACAAGCATGCACCACCACGCCCAGTGTCAGTTGCTGTCTCAGCGTGCCCCAGGGGCGGGGCCGGGGCCGGGGCCAGCAGGCCAGGGGATCCCTATGTCTGCTTAAGCAGGAGGTTTAATCCGCTGAGCTATTTGGCCAGCCCTGAAAGCCTACTTTTATCTCACTATTTTGGGGATTGTCTGATTTGACCAGAGACTCTTAGGAACCTAAAGGAGAGACAGCGGCATTGAGCTTTTCATTTAAAACCAACTGAATTTTCAGGTTACCTTGGGCTATCAGAAAGAAATCAGGTTTGGGGAGGTAAAGTATAATTTTATTCCGAATAGTTAACCAATACTGGAAGCAGTATACCTAGAAATACTTGACAGTATCAAGGTAAATAATGAAGGAAATATTTTTCATGTAATTTGAGAGGATTCTTTAGTTTTCATTCCAAGACCTGCCAAATCTGAATAGCAAGAGACAATCAAAAGTCAGGTGCAAAGATAGATTTCTCTTTGTGCGTAATCAGCACTGTCAAATAGAAATACACTATGAGTCACTTGTATATTTTTAAATTTTTCTGTAACCTCAATAAAAATCTAACACGAAACCAGGGAAATGAGTTTTAGTGATGAATTTTATTTAACCTAACAGGTCAGAAAGATTATAATTTTATCATTTAATGAGCTGTATTATTTTTTTCCATTTGGAGCTAAGCTAACTCTTCAAAATCTGCTTCACATTTCACGTGTAGAGCACACCTCAGTCTTGGACTAGCTTTATTTCACGTACTCAGTAACCACATGTGGTCACTGTCTACCAGCTTAGCCAGCACAAGTTGAGATTTGAAAGGCATGAGAAGCATGGTTTATTTCTTCCATGGAAAACAAAATACCACTCGGGAAAAATTTCTGAGAGTTAACTGCAGCAAGTTGGAATGCATGAGGCTGATTTTAATCTCAGACATACTGCCTGTTAAGTCTAGTCTTCAGAAAATTGCCACGTGTAACTTGGTTAAAAGAATCTTTCAAAAGGGGAGGGATAGTATCACTGAACATAAGATACTGTACAGCAGTGTAATATATTAGTTTTCCAAAGTGATATGAAATGGAAGTCTGGGAAAACTTGGGCTGAAGATTGGTATTTTAGGAGAAGAGTGCTAATATGTTGATAGAAATAAAGGTGATACTGTCCTGCCCTGTGCCCCAATAGAATCCCACTTAAATTCATATTTTAGTCAATGTTTAAGTGATACCTATTAGTTTTTGTTATAACACTTATTTCCCTTGGTGAGTATAAAAGGCTTTTATTGTAAAGGCTTTTTACTGATTGTTCAATGTGTAAAATTCTGTGGCATGCATAAGGTTTATTAAAACAAGGATCCTACTTTCAAAAAGCACATTATCCTGTGGGAGTTAAGCAAACACACATCACCAAAAGCTGCTATCTGACTACCAAGATATGTGCTTCATTTCCCATTTTTCTCAGTTCTCTTTGTAAAATAAATTGGTTTTAGATACTAAAACATTAGGTTTTAGAAGTAGAGAAATTCAACTCAGCCAGCTAAATTTGAGAAACCTCAGATTTGTGCAATCTGATTTCAGTAACTGCTTATACGTTGTTTACCATTTTGAGAGCAATTTAGGGTAGGAAGCCAATTTCTGGTAGTTTTATTTTGTCTTTAGTTGGTGAGAAAAATAAAAACCTGTAAGAAAAGTACATACACCAAAATATTTCCTAGAAAGCATAAGTTGACTTCGATAGAAATTCATAAATTTGTATTTATAGTTGAAATTCAAGTTGATGGTCAATCTGTTTCTGAGCCATTTTTATGTATTGAGACTTAGAGAAGGTTTTTCTGTCCCTACTGGGAATCTTAAATACTTTTTTCTGAGGAGAATCTACCTGAACTGGAGATCGCTAAAAACAGCAATACTTGAATACACTTAATTCCCTCTTAGTTATAAGAAAACAACTTCAAGAATGTGTTTTCCTGTATGCTTAATATTTTGTGTGGTATGTAGTTCTGTTTCAGTATGGCAGGTGATAAGACAAACAATCCTTACAAGGTTTACCTTGGGAATTGAAGTACAATCTTGGAAGTATGTAAAACAATCTTAGCACACTTAGTCAAAGAAAAGGACATACCTCTCTGTATTACACCATTTCTATAAATGAAATTTTTCCAAATCTCAGGAAGGTATGATTATGACGCCCACACAGAACAGGAATTAGCAGAGCATGATGGATATGTGCCCACGGGACTTCTACCCAAAGCTGCCATTTCTTGGGGCTTTCGAGTCCCACTTTACTTCTTTTTTCTTTGCCATTGTAGACCCTTCTGCTGTTTATCCACTTCCTCAGTCTGAAGAGTAGAGCAGACATCCTAGTAACCATGGCAATCATCTTAACTTCATTTGATTTTGATTTTTTTCATTTAGTTTTGTAGACTACAGACAAACATAACCAACCTTAAGTGAAAATTTCCTTTTTTTAAATTTGCTGATTTGCCAGAGAAAGTTTGATTCTTTGGAATTAAAAAAAGGGCAGTCCCATTTTAATCCTGTTTATTTTTGCAGGATGATCCATTGGTGCTGAATGAGATCAGAGAAGACCTTCGTGTGGAGTGTTCAAAGTTTGGACAAATTAAGAAGCTCCTCCTGTTTGATGTAAGTTGATGACATAAACAAAAGAATCCTAAAACTATCATTCTAGTTGAACAAGTTATTATTGGGTATCAGTACACCCTGAGGTTTGGATTTATTGTTTTTATATAGTAGCTCTATTTGATGGTACTAGTCTTTCAGCAATGATTAGACGAGCATGGTGTACAGATCAAGGCTTTGATAGATTTGGTATGCCTTACTAATTTCCCGTCATTACGCTAGAGCAGTGGTGGCGAACCTGTGGCACTCGTGCCATAGTGGGCTACTCTTATCATTGGAAGCTATTCACCATCACTGCTCTAGAGTATGTGATCAAGCCAAAGAAAGCAAAATCAAAATTTATGAGACTTTATGGTTCCATATTTGCCTTTTCCTCTATGTGAATTATTGTCCTTCATATTTGGAACAGTTAGCAAAAATAATCTCTTGCATATTTTCCCTTCTTATCCCTCTTTTACTTCTGAAATCGATGCCTGATAATTAAGTTACCATATATTGTTGGTGTAGTACAAGCTACTTAAAATGTTTCTTCATTAATCCTCACAACCCTTCTTGGTAGGTAAGAACCTTCTCTTTCCACTTCAGGATTCAAGGCCAGGGTGAATCTAACTCAGAGTTTCACTTGCTTTTAACAACTGTATTCTCTTACCTTTCATTAAATATTGTTATCACTGGAAATGTGTCCAGAGGCAGTGTGCTTTTTTCTTGCTAGATCAGGTGAAACTAAAGAGTCAGCAAATTGTATGTTACTGGCTGGGACCAGAGACTTCATGAAGTCTTTTACTTCAGTGTGTCCAAGAGAACACTACGTACTTTATCAAATGTGTATTTTACTTTTAATCGTACTGTTTGTGATTGTCTTTCTAGAGGCATCCCGATGGTGTGGCCTCTGTGTCCTTTAGGGATCCAGAAGAAGCTGACTATTGCATTCAGACCCTTGATGGAAGGTGGTTCGGTGGCCGTCAGATCACTGCCCAAGCATGGGATGGGACTACAGATTATCAGGTAAATTCTGCCATTGTCGAGGGCTCATGTATTATTTCATTACCAGTAACACTGATCTAGCAGTTCTTCAGAATGAAGTTTTGAGTTTGGTTTAATCTGTAACTATACTTCTTTGAAATTCAGAGAATAAAAATGTTTTAGTCTTTTATGTAGTATGAAATTCTGAGATTTGCTCAGAATTGTGATAAGAAAAGGACACAGTAAAACAAAATGTTTCTCTTCTGTGTTGTACATAGCTCAAATATTAATGTGACAAGAAATGAGGCATTCTTGCAGTATTGTAACATTTTCATTTAATTACATGATAATTATTTAAGGTCAGCAAATCAAGATGTAAAGTTTTGCAGACTGAGAATAGACAAATACTTGTTTTTCCTAGGAAAAGTTTCCTTATGAACTCAGGGTACTTTCTTTAACATTAGACATACTGAGGTTTTTGCTTATTTTTGTCTAAAACTCATTTTGATGGCAGATTCTACTTATCCACAGGTGGAGGAAAATGCAAGAGAAAGGGAGGAAAGGCTAAAAGGATGGGAGGCATTCCTCAATGCTCCTGAGGCCAACAGAGGCCTTCAGCGTTCAGATTCTGTTAGTGCTTCAGAAACAGCAGGGCCTT
>NW_004524743.1:938526-944397 GCF_000260255.1 Octodon degus
AGATGGAAAAGACCAAGATGTAGAGGAAAAGTTGTTCGAAGATGACAACTCCATTGAGAAGTTTGAGAAGGTATTTGATGATTCTGATGAGAAGGGGACTTTGGAAAATGTTAAGGAAGAGGAGCTCCTGTCCACAGACAGTAGCTTTGTTCTCAGCAGTGATGACGACGGGGGTGATGATGTCTAATCCCGTAATTTGCTGTCTAGGGAGTGTCCATCTCCATTTGCCTGTGCTTCAAGGCCATTACTAGTAGTGTTACATAAACGTGTGCATAGTGGTAGGACGCCCTCAGATTATTGCATTAAAGTTTTTTCATCGTCTTCTGTAGCTAATAAGTTTAAATATATGTTAATTGGCTGTTCATTTAAAGCTGTTATAATGCAAATAAATGGGATACTTGTCTTTTTGTCAAATTTGTTAAGTGCATGCAGAATAATATTTTTAAAAAGTATTGATTGAAGTTTGTGATATTCAAAAATAAAAAGTTGATAATATGCAGAAACAAAATTGGACTGGAATTAAATTTTTTTTTATTAGGGAAGGTTTACGGGGTGTTCAGAGTCTCACTACTAGATTGGACTCATAGTGATCCGCCTGTTTACAGCCTCTTAAGAGCTGGGATTACAGGCGCGTGCCACCATGCCCAGTCTCAAAATTGCATTTTTTTAAGACAAGGTCTTGCTAAGTAGTTCAGGCTGGCCTTGAACTCACTATGTAGTCCATTCTGGGCTCAAACTCATGGCGCTCTTCCTGCCTCAGCTGGCCAAGTGCTAGGATTAAAGGCTTGTGCCACCACACCTGGTTTAATGTCTTTTTTAAAAAAATTGTTTGGTACCAGGTCATACTACATAGCTTGAACTCAGCGATCCTCCTATCAGCCTCCCCAGCACTGGGATTACAGTCATGCGCCACCATGCCCGCACACCTGGCTAAATTTCATTTTAAGTTCATGGTGTTGCTTTAGTCATAATCCCTTAGAAGTCCCCTGCTTCCAATTCATGTTATCACTTCTGTTGCCACTTTGTTCTAAACCAGAATATGCTCCTTAACTCAAAGGAAATGATGCAGGCCTTGCAAATTAACTGTTTTGTTTCCTACCCTCCTTTCTTTAAATGGACTTAGGCATATAAAGAGCTTCCTGTGGTCCCCAACTTTAGTTACTGAAAATACAAAGATGAGAATTCTTGCATGTACTATTAGCCTTTTTGTGGCCCTTTAGAAATTGATCAAAGTTATGAGCCCCTTCTCTCAGAAAAATATGTGCAGGATGCAATTTCCCATTGATTTGGGGCGATTTGTGGATCCCTTAAACTATTAAATTACTTGGTTTATTGTCACAGTGAGTACTATTGTGCAAAGTTGGGCAGTTCCAGTAAAATTTTGGGTCCTTTTTGGATTGTTCTCTAAATTCATTGTTGCTGTATTGACTAATGACATAGCAGTAGGAGGTTATTCCATAAATTGGGAGCTTACACTGCCTTGATGTGTTCCTCCATTCTAGCTTCTGTAACTAATTGCCCTGTTCAGTCAGCCAAGAGTTGCTGTACTTCAAGTCATTTTTGTTGGGAGAATTTTGTAGTCAGTATCTGAGATTTCTTAAAATCTTCAGACTTCATCAGGGATGAGTGATGAAGGTAAAAATTTGTAAAGAGAAACTACAAACTAAAATAGTGTTCCTTTTAAAGATAATCTAGAATCATTTAATATTGATTTATTGGAGAATTGATTTTCTGAATTTAAAAACAATGCATTGCCTTCTCTACTCGGGTTGGGACACAACTGCAAAAGTTAGCTCTAAAACCATGAGGCCATTTCATTCTTTACATTAAAATGTGTTATTTGGGAAAACTCATCTCAAAGGACTACAGCTGGTGTTTCCAGTACTTTTTAAAATTTTTTCAAAGAGACTACAAAATAGTTTTTAAAAAAATGATACAGAATTTCACTAAACAAAATAATAGCAATTAGATGATAGTTGTTATATTGAATACTTGTCTTCAACTAGTTTAGATTGCCAGATAGAAATATGTGAAATTTGTTTAAAAACAAGCTACAAGAAATTTTTTAAAAAGTCTTCACTGCTCCTTTCAGTAGACCAGCAGAAAGCAGTAATTGTCCAAGATATCTTGTATGTATACATAAATACTTCTTTCGTCCTCCTTTTCTGCCTTCCCTCACCCCAGTTTTTCCTCCCGTTTGAACAGATTCTTTCCCTTTCACAGTATCTATTGCACCTTTCAGGTTTTATTTATTTTCAGGTTCTTGCAGTAGCAAGACAGTATGCTTGTACATGTATAGTTCATTTCATTTATTTACAGAGTATGGTTTTAGGTGCGTCCATTGACCTGTAAAAGCCTCGAGTTTATCTTTTTGTATAGCTGAGTAATGCTCCATATGGAAGGCAATGGAGATTCCTGAGAAAGCTAGGATTGGAAACTCCATTCCACCCAGCTATTCCCCTTCTGGGTGTTTTTCCAGAACTGAAAACATCATACCACAGTGATATATGTGCACCCATGTTTATAGCAACGCAATGTGTCATAGCTAAATCTTGGAAACAAGCCAGATGCCCATCAACTGAGGAAGGGTTAAAAAAAAAGATGTATTTTTACACAATAGAGTGTTTCCTATATTATCCAACCATTATTTAGTAGTAACTCAAGGTCATTTGGTGATATGAATTACATTCAAGAGGTAGTAAACTCATTACTTGGGGGCTACGTTGTCAAAAGTATTGCCAATTCTAGCAGGTTATATGAGTGAGTGAGTGTGTGTGTGTGTGTGTGTGTGTGTGTGTGTGTGTGTGGCGGGGTTTGGATTATGGGATGCTGCTCCTGTATTCTGACCCCTTTTCCCCTGCTCTTTAATTTGATTGATAACAAATTCTTGACTCATACTTTATTTTTCAGAAAAGTACACTGGAAGTAAAAGTCACAAACCACTGTAAGATGGTAACTAATATAGAAGATGACAGAAATGAATGAAGCAGCCAAGCACTCATACATAGCCACCTGCACTACATAGTTAGGGTTCAGTAGTCTTGAAAGTTTATTGTGAAGCAAGAATGTGTACGTTCTGTTACCAAAAGGAAATATGCGGGGGTGGATGCTGAGCACAATGATGCATAACAATTACCTGATAACAATGTCTAAATTTAATTCTCCATAAGACTCACAAAATGTTCCATACAGTACTGCATTCAGCCCAGATGTTTGTGCTGTAAATAGCTTCAAGCGTGCCTTTGGCTTGAATGCCCTGCTCTCTTGAGTTCATGAGTACTTTGAGTAATACACGTAAAGCTTCGTGTTAGAGTGTAAAAATGGCTAATAGTATTTGGCAATATAAACTGTTACTGCTTTCTAAAAACACTGGCAAGGGAAAAATTGTTATACGTTCCAAATTATCTCTTTTCCTTCCCTTTTTCTAGTAGTCATAATGGCTCTTTCTGGAGCCCTGAGGGGTCAACCCAAGGCACGTGGAAGCCACTACTTCTTTCAGTTCTGTGTGCAGTCTATTTCCGTGATTTATATAGTCATTTCTGAGGTGTAGATAGAAAGTGAGAATTAATATTCTAATTATGTCTTTTTCAAATAATGTGAATCTTGCTTTTTTAAAATTTGTGAGTACGTTTTCAGAACGTAATGTCTAAATACCTTGTGCAGAGTTGGTGTATGCACATAGCATATCTTAAGTTTTTCCTTCCTTTTCCACCTCCCCTTCTTCATGTCTTGGTCCCCTTGCTCCCCTTCTAATTTGCGAAAGATGTATCTCCCTATATCCTGTTATCTTTTATTGTACTCTATTTATAATTCAGGTTTCTCATATAAGAGCAACCATGTGATAATTAGACTTGTGTGCTTGACTTATTTCATTATGGCCATGAGGTACAGCCATCTTCCTAGATGACTTTGGTTTATATCTAGATGACCTCACAAGCCTCGTGCACACATAGGTAGGGCTTTTGAGAGGTGAAGTGTATCCCAGAGATAGATTAGTCCATTGAACAAATATTGACTGAGTCTTCACTCTGTCCAGCCACCACTCGAGGCTCTAGGATCAGTTGCTGGATCAGTTCCCCATAGTTTTTAGCTGTCAAGTCTCCATTTGAGGAGGATCTCTGCCTAACACTGGTTTTATTCCTTACTATCACACTTCATCTGGCATGTTTTGGGCACACACCACCCCAGTACATCTCTGCCAAGTTATATTGAATAGGTGCTAGAATGAGCATAATTATGTTCAATCATTAGCTTAATGTTGCTGGTATCTCTGCATATACCCACGATGATAGTAAAAGCAATGAATTGCTGTACAAAATTTGGTTAATTTATAATTTCTTCAAAAGTACCTAAAATCAAAGAATATGTTATTTTAAAGTCTGTAAAAAATACTTTAAGAAAAAAAAGGGTCAAGAAATCACATTTTCAAATTTGAAGGTCAGATATATAACTGAGTGAACATTTTTACAGTAAGATGGTGCAGATTCCTCAGTATTATTTAAGGCAAATTTCCAACCAGGACTCCCATCACTAGAAATCCATGTGACACAAAAAAGCATTCTTAGTCATTTCCCTGATAACCGGTAACTAGGACTTTGACTATTTGTAGCACCTTAGTGACTTTAGAAGGAAGTAATTTTACCATTTTCTCTCACATCAGGGAAACATTTTAGTAAGAGGGATATAAACAAAGGTAGACGTGAGGCAAATGTAGTAAGAGGCAACAAAACATTTCAGCAGACTTATTTTAGTGATTGTCTTTTTAAAAGGGCAAGGAACTTGTTCCTGAAAGAGATTCAATGAGAAAAGAAAATCTTTAAGAATATTGATAAATATTCACAGAGCACAAACTTATGACTATCGGATACACTTGCATACTGCCTCTCGTTCACTTGAAGCCATTTACTGATGTTTCCACTATCTGGTCATCATTCTTGGTGACTTCAGTACTGATGTAAAGGATTCTATTAAAACTCCAGTCTTCTCACCTCAGGAGTCCAACTATTCCAATGCAAAATATAGGCATCCTCTGCTTTCTCTATTGCCTTCACCCTGCGCATCCACGTTCTGTTGGCCCCAACTGTAATATGCCAACACCTGCACGCAGGTCCCCATCTGCACTCCTTCCACTCTAGTACCCACCATAACATCTCTACCTGCTGGCCTGAAAGAGCCAGCAAGTTGGACTCCCTCCTTGCCCTCTTGCCCTCTTCCAAGTAGCTTTTGTGTAACAAAAGCCAGGATGATTAAAAACAAATATTTGCCCAAATATCCCTTCATGCCATAACTGCCAAACCACCTCCAGAGCAATTATAACAGAATTAGGTTACCTTATTTGTTTACTTGTTGTCCCTGCCTGTGCTCCCACCACCCTAGGAGCATGCAAGCTGTACAGCAGCCAGGGTTTGTCCTGGTCTTTACTGTATTTCTAGTGCTTAAAATAGTGACTAACATAATAGACAAGTCATTGTTTACAACTGTTGGGAATTATATTGATAGGAGAGCCATATTTTTTAGAACAACGTGAAGAACTTTGAGTAGGTCAAGAAAAGGGGAATGAGGGGGCCTGCCCATTAGCTCAGCTGTTTAAGTGCTTGCTTAAACAAAGCAGTCAGGCTCAGGATGTTGTGGTTTGATCCCCAGATCCTCAAGCATTGACAGACTTGCCCTGAAGGCATCCTGAGCCAGCCAGAAAAAAAATCCCCCTGAACTTTTGGGGCTGGGGAGATGGCTCAGTAGAATAAGCGCTTCCCTGGCAAGTACAAGAGTCTGAGTTCAATCCCTGGTTCTGCCAAAAAAAAAGAAGAAAAGAAAAGAAAAGAAAAGAAAAGGAAAGAAAGAAAGAAAGAAAGAAAGAAAGAAAGAAAGAAA
>NW_004524743.1:944587-983012 GCF_000260255.1 Octodon degus
AAAAAAAAAAAAAAAAGAGGAACAATGCCAGTTATTTGTAACATAAATCCAGTGAGATAAGACTTTGAAAACATGAAGCTCAGAGGCAGAGTTTGTCATTATTTTGAAATATAAAATATTAATTCTACTGTTTTTTTCATCTTCATAAGAAACTAGATTTCAACAACAGTCAAAGGCTTTGGTGAGATAATGTAAAATTTCTGACCATTAATCACCAGGCCTCTCAGGGGGAGTGTATGGAATCTTCAGTTCTGGAAACCTTAGTAGATATAAACCATGTTTCTTAAATAAACTATTGCAACATTTCCCTTGGAAAACCCCTCTAATGGATCTCTAAAATTATTTGAGGCTCATGCTTCCTGACTCTTTTTCCCTGTTATTTGTTCTACTTGCTCAGCAGATATCTGAATGTCTTTCAGCCTGACCACGTTATTATAGCCATTAACTGTATCTCCATCTTTGATTATAATGAAGATTTGAGAGCCCAATTCACATGCACTTGCAGGACCCTGTGTTTGCCAGGCAGGCACTTATTCCACTGAGCTGTCTCCCCAGCCCCTAAATTTTAAAAACCTTTTTCCTTGTCTGTTTTTTTTTTTTCTCCTTTATCATCTTCCCATTCTACTGAAAGAAAGCTGGGGTTTGGTTTTAAATTTTCTGAAAAATCTTTTGAGTAAAAATGAACTGGCTACTTACCTTTGTTTCAAAGATGATTATAAAATTAACTGACAATTTGTTCTCCTTTATTATTATGATTATTTTTTTTGTCTTTCTGAAACAGGGTCTCACTATGCAGCTCACACTGGCCTTGAGCTCACTTTGTAGCCCAGGCTGGTCTCAAACTCACAGCGATCCTTCTGCCTCAGCCTCCAACGTGCTAGGATTACACAAGTGTGCCACCACACCTGACATTCATTCTCCTTTATATTGAAATCAGCAGGAATGATAGACCATTTCCAATGAATGAGTCAGAATGTGCTAGGAAATCAATGAAATATAAAAAGGGCTGTGAATTAGAAAGAAGAACATTAGCTTCTCTGTATTGAGGCCTGCACAATGGGAGTTTGCTTATAACACTTTCCAAATAACTATAGATTATTGGCGGAGACAATTCTTTCGGGTGATGAGTCAAGACAAGGGAAGTAGCATTCAAGGCAATAATCAAAGGATGAGAAAGAACCTGCCAGGTGAACAACGATTAAAGCAGAGGAAGCAATGAATGCAAAGACCTTGAGGTCAGAACAAGCTTTGCAGGTCCAAGATTGAAAAAAATCCAGCGTGGCTGGAGTGTAGTGTGCCAGGTGGGAGATGTGGATGGAGGGGTCCTGAAGGCCAGATTGGGAAGGAGAATGGCTTAAGAGCCCTGGAAAAAGGGTGAGTTTTATTCAAGTGTAGCGCAAAAGCGCTCATTTTTCAAAGAAAGCAATGATGCAACCATCATGGTTTGGATTAGGATATAGAAGAGATTAGGTGGATTTAATACATACTTTGGATGTATATATAAAAGGGGTAGGTGGACACTAAGAAGTTTATATTTTATAACCATACAGGTATTTCTATTATAATGATGCTACTGAAAAGTTTCACATGATGCGAAACGGTATGCTAAAAGTAATAGTTTATAGCAAGTGAGGGTGGGGGAAAGCGCTCCCAACCCACAGGAGTTCGTAACTAGAGCATTAATAAGAGCGATACAAATTCCAGGGATAGTAACAGTGAAGGTTTATCGCATGGCATTTGTGTCCCATATCCCCACCAGGTAATGTTAATTCTTAAACTTTGGGTCCACATCACTTTCAAGATGTTCTAGAGACCATCATTGCTAGTAGAGATAATTTTCATCAAATTAAAGCGATTAAGGACATAGCTTTTTTTCACTTTTCATCCTCTAATATAATGGTGTGTCTTAGTTGCTTTTTTATTGCTGTGCCAAAATACCCAATGTCCAAAATTAAAGAAGGAAAAATTTATGTAGCTCACAATTTGTGGAGGTTTCAGTCCACAATCAGCTGCTCCAAGGTGGGGCGACATGCACAGGGGCAACAATCCAAGGCAGGAGAAGATAGCAAAAGCAGCAAGAACACAAGGGGGAGGGGCGTGAGAATGAGCCTGTTTTCCTCCCTGATATTGTACATCGTCTATCAGCTCACACCCATACCATCTCTGTGCCCTTCTCTTCCAAAGTGCAGGATGTTTACAAAGTAAGGACCCTGTTCCCATTTTCGTCAGATAGCTTAATAGAGAACAAAACGTAGTGGATACTTAAACCACTGGGTTAGCCACACTAGTGCCAGAGAAAAGTCCCTGTGTAGATTTCTTGCTTTTCAGTACTGGGAAACGAACTCAGGACCTTGTGCTTGCCAAGCAAGTATTGTGCCACTGAGCTACATCCCTGACCATGATTTCTTGTGTTTTGCTTAAGGATTTTGTACGTTTTTAATGCTGTCCTTTTAACCATGTGAAAGTTGGTCATGGAGCACTCCAAATTGTTAACATCCACAGCATTTTTTTACTATACCAAACACTATTCCTTTATTGCTTAAGAATAACTAAAAACAAACATACAGTGTATCAAACACTGTACAAAAGAAAGTCTATGGAGGATTTAAACAGATGATTTGGTTTGACATGATTTGGTTCATACTTCATAAACATCATTCTAGTAGCAGAGAGAAAGACAAACAATGGAGCAGGCATGTTAAAAGGTGGCCATAAAAGACTTTTGATTGCACTAGTTCAAGTGAGAAGTGATAGTGGTTCAGACCAGGCTGATAGTAGAGATGGGGAATAACGATTGGATCCATTCTGGATACATTTGGAAGTACAGCTGATAGTATTTGCTGATGGATTGAATGTTGAGGTTAAGGAAAAGCGACAAAAGTAAAGAATTTGGTGAAAGCGATCGGGAACAACTTTATAGGACTATAGCCTGTGCAACTGAACGACTGACTGATGGTGCTATTAGCTATGATAGGCAAAACTGGGAAAGGAATGCATTTGAGGGGTGGAAAAGCTGAAGGATTTGGTCTTGAGAGTGTTGTGCTCAAGGTATCTACAAGACAGCCAGTGAGAGAAGTGGGCAATTCGCTAAGTACAAACGTGAGAGAGCACACCTGTGCCACAGGAGCAGTGCTTTGCTGTCACATGAGAGCCAAGCTGGTGTGGCATGCCACATCCAGTGAGAAAGCAGACCCACAGTGCAGCGATGGCACCTCACCCTCACATAACACAATAGCACTGGAGCGCTGCTGCATCCCCTCATGAGACAACTGAGCCATGTCTGAGGAGTGTAACCAGGGGAGCGCAGCAAGGGGCAGCAGAGACAAAGACTGAACCAATCCACGTCTATTAACATTAAACCCAACAAACCACTCAAAGCTCTGTCTTGTCGCTTACATCCAGCAGAGAACAGAGGGCTGATCTCAGTCCTCATCTATGAAGGGGGTAAGGACATCATGCCCTGGTTTGAATGGTAACCACAGTCTGCAGGGAATGAACAGGGGGTCTCCTGGGTAAGGACGGCCCCACTAAGACTCATGGGCCCTAAGAGTCTACTTAGAAAGCTGTGACTGCCTCTATTGGGAGATCATGCTAAGTAACCACAGGAAGTTTTTCCTTTGACATAATCTTTTGTATTTTTCTTTTTTTATAGTTTCTCATTGTTTATTTTTTTGATGAATGAGACTACTATTTTATTCTTTTTGTACTATTGAACAAATACTTATATTTACAGCATAGAACATACACATAGCTATATATCTTTAGCACAGAATAATAACCTATTTATAACACAGAAACTAGACTATGACAATTTCAGTAGACACCAACATAAATTTCTTGAAGCATATTTTTAGTAGTATTTTATTTAATAAACCTCAACTCATATATGTCAGTGAGTCACTGTTTATAAAAGTCCATGATGACATATTTTACTTACATTTCCTAGCTTAAGGTCAGTATATTCTTTAGGCAACAAACACATAGCTATATTAAATCAATTGATATTAATATGGTAGAGTCTATAAAATTCAATTCCCCTATATTTCCTTATATTCACCTATATATGCTTATACATATATTGAATAGAACATGTTCCCCTTTGTAATTGGTACAATATAGTACCCAGAATGCATATAGATGACCAAATAATTTTATTTTTATTTATTTTTTTCATATATTAGAGTTTTATCTTTTTATTATTTTTTTTGTATTTTTCTTTTTTTTTTTTTTTTTTGTTCAGAACCAGGGATCAAACTCAGGCCCTTGCGCTTGCCAGGGAAGCGCTTATTCCACTGAGCCATCTCCCCGGCCCCCTTGTATTTTTCTTTTTAAGCTTTGTATTATTTTTATCTTTGACTCATCAGTTTTGTTCAGGGTTTGGGATTCTCTCTCCCATTTTCTCTTCTTTTTGTTTTTTGTGCACTTTTTATCTTTGATCTTTTTCTGTTCCAAAATGTTTTCTCTTCCTTCTTATCTCCTGCTTTTACTGTTTATTTTTTCTTCTTTTTATTTTCCCAGTGATTGTGCTCTGTCACTATTAATTCCCTTGCACTCCTCAATAGGACCCCCATCTTACTATTCTCTCCTCCTCCTCATACTGCATGGATTAATTTAATTTTTTTGAAGTTTACTTTTTCATTGTCTGGTTTCTTCCCCATCCATTTTTACTAATATAATTAGAAGCTGTATAAATCTCTAGATAAGTAATTAATTTTACACTATTGCTATTGAAAATGGTACTATTGTTAGTAGAGATAAAGTTGTTCTACAGAGTAGGTATTTACTGCATGCCAATAGTAAACTAGAAAATAGAATAAATACCACCTGGATAGTGTTATCAACCAGTTTCTACCTCCAGCTCAGACTTTATTCCTTTGTTACATATCTTTTTTTTTGAGGGAGTAGTTTATTACTACATGTGTGTAATACATGTTTGAACACTGGTTTGTTAATTATGTAGAGACATGGATTTCATTGTGATGTTTTAATACATGCATATAACATTTTGCTTTTTGGTTGTGTTTTTAAAATTTTTTTTCCCAGAACCAGGGATTGAACTCAAGCCCTTGTGCTTGCCAGGCAAGTACTTATTCTGCTGAGCTATCTCCCTGGCCCCAGCCATCTCCCCAGCCCCTGCTTTTTGGTTTTTACATTTTTTTTATTTTTTAAAGAGAATACAAAATAGTATTAAAAAAGAAAGAAATTACAAATGATACAGAATTTCACTAAACAAAATAATATGAATTCTACAGTATTGTTGTATTGCGTAGTGTTGTCTTCAAACTAGTTGTTCAGATTACCAGATATATGTGCAAAAGTGGAAGAAAAAACAAAAAAAGAAATTCAGGAGAGAAAAAGGAAAAGATGAAAGAAGACAAAATAAATTGAGGACTAACTGCTCCTTTCCACAGATCAGCAAATCTCCACCCTACAATTACCCAAACCATCCTGCTTACATACATAGATATATCCCTTTTCCCCACTCCCTCTCCTGTCATTCTCATCTCAGTAATTCCTTCTTTTGAACAGGTTCATTCCCTTTTCAAGTATCTATTGTACCCTTCAGATTTTATTTATTTTTATTTATTGTTGAAGATACAGATGATAGAATTAGCTGATGGCCTATGGGGCTTAGAAGCAAGAGGTGAAAGGAAAAGATTCAGCCAAAGCTATCAAGAAGACTCTCTGGAAGTATAGTCCCTGCAACTGAGTGACTACGCACCATGAGGGCTGAAAGTTGACCATTGCATTCTTCAGCTTAGACGTTATTGGTGATCATTGTTGGAAGCCATTTCATTGAGTGCGGGGAATTAAACTAAACAATGTGAGCCGAGAGGAGAACAGGAATCAAGACTATGAAGGCAGCAACTATAGACAATTATTTTTGAGGCATTTTGCTATATATGAGAATAGAGAATGGGGCAGATTCCCGAAGAAAATGTGAAACTGAAGGAAGTTTTTTTTTAAGGGGTAAGAACAAAAACAAAATAAAAAACAAACAGAGTAACATACAACAATACATATGGTACAGAACTTCAAAACAAGAATAAAAATTAATAATGGTTGTTATATTATGTATCTTTATCATGAAATATGTTGCTCAGCATAATAGATATAGGGATACAAGATTGCTCAAATAATTAAACATGAGATGATTGTAGTACTGCTTTCATCAGTTTTTTTATTTTTTATATTTTAATAATTTTATTGAGAAAGAAGTAGCTATGAGATAGTTTCAAAACAGGTTAGTAGTACAGTTACAATAATTAATACATTGCATATTGTTGTCTTTGTAGTAGTTGCTCCTAGTACAAAATGCAGACATGACATCTTATCTAAACACTATTAGTTCAAAACCTTCTTCTCATTGCACTAAGAGAAAGTAGCTATATATTTATGCTATTTTGTATATATAGATATATTTTTCCACTACAAAATGGTCCATGTATATCCTTTTTTGTTTACTTTTGTCAAAGATGTGTATTCCATTGCCATTCATATATTGTAGGTGCATGAATTCAGCAGAGTAATCCAATATAGTCCAGTAGTCTATAATAGTAGTGGGTTATCCACAAGACTGGTAGTGTCAGAAGTTACTGACTTGAGCCTTTTACAGCTCAGCATATATAGTTTTTTGAAAGCAGCAGTTAATGTTTAAAATTTTCACTTTGACTAACTATATGCTGATATCTGTAATCTAAGCAACTACATTGAAAACAGCAATGTGCAATACAAACACCATGGTTGAATACCTCTCACCTTGTTTAGAATTCTAAATGTACTTTTTCTAATGTTTGATCAATTATTATGATACTCTCTTTAAAATGAACTAAAAAAATAAAAAGGACAAGAAAAAATTAAGGTTTATTGAAGGAAGGTTTTCAAAAGCTAAGTTTTATTCCATCTGTTTGTATGATTTTGAGAAACTACAGATGAGAAAGATGGATGACAAGAGGGAGAGGGCAATTGCAGGATGAAAGCCCTAGAGTAGGCTCTTTCTATTGGAGATCTGCAATCAAGTTGCCTTTGGTCAGGCAATTCAGTATATCAATACAATTTACAGGGCAGCTCATGTCATTTAGCACTGTGTTGTGTCCAGCAGTTTCTGCATCTCACTCTGGTAAGACATCACATGCTGTGCTTTTGCTTGGTTAGGGGACTGGAAACACTTTTCACTATCTGCTTAAAAGTTGCTTGATGACCAGCAGTGGAGAGGAAACGCAGAAGAGGTAACAGCAGTGCTCCTTGACTAGGATCAAAGGAAAATAGACCCTAGCAACTCCCTGAAATACTTCCAGGGAAGAAAATAGATCTTAAAAGGAGTTGGAAGTGCTGTAAATCAAAGGACCTTGTGCATCTGGGCATTGATACAACTCTGACCTCATTGGTTCTCAGATGTATAAGGCTCTAGTACAGCAAAAGTTCCTTAAGATCAATGATTCTTGGACATTAGACTACACTTTAAGAACCACTGGCGTAGAGTTTGATGGGGGAAATCAGGCAAAACTTCATAAGACAGATATGTGAGATGGAGAGATGCAGGAATATCAGGCAAGTCCACAAGAGGACACGCAGGGCCCTTATTTGTTTCTTTTCGTGGCAGTTTGAACTAACTTGGGCATATGAAGATCTACCTTGATTATGTTTTTTTCTTTTTTGAGACAGGATTGCCTGATAAAGTTCAGTCTGGCCTTGAACTTACTTTGAAGTCCAGGCTACCCTCGAGCTCATGGTAATCCTCTTGCGTCAGCCCCTGGAGTGCTAGGATTGCAGGCATGTACTGCCATGCTTAGCGATCCATGTTGATTGCTAACAAAACTGTAACAAATAAATTTGTTGTGTTACTGTTCAGTGAAGTACTGATTTTAGATCAATATTTTGTGTGTGTGCGCGTGTGTGTGTGTGTGTGTGTGTGTGTGTGAATTGGGGATTGAACTAGTGTTTTTACACTGAGCCTTTTAATTTTTTTTTTTTTTATTTTGAGGCAGGTTCTCAGTAAGTCATTAAGTTGTCCAGACTGGGTTCTATTTTGTGATATAAATCTTTCTGGAGGTTTGTACAGTGTGAACATTCACACTGAGACTCTATTGTTGGCTTATAGTTATCTTGTGATAAATCAGAACATGTTTTCGTTAAATGTACATTTCTTTTAAATATCTTTAAGTATTTCTGGGCTGGGGAGATAGCTCAGTAGCATAAGCACCTGCCTGGCAAGTGTAAGGTCCTGAGTTTGATTCCCAGTACCACAAAAAAAGGTATTTCTTCAGAAATGTTTCATAAAGTGGTTTACTACATCATCACATATATTTTAAGTTTCCATAGATCTGCCAAATTGTCCTCCAGAAATATTGATCTAATTTCCATTCACAGAAGGCATATGAGAATAATCTCATGTTTTTGTTAGCAGCAAAAGTTACTAGTGTTTAAAAGTTTTGCCAATCTGATACTTGCAAATGATGTCTCTTTCCAATCTGTGCTTCTCTAATAAATATTGGAGTTAAGCATGGATTCAAATGTTTGTTGACTTGGCAATTTCTTCTAATTTGGCTGTACATATTTTTTGCTGAGTTTTCTATTGGCATATAGTAGTACCTGGATTCACAGACACTTTTGTTTGTCAACATCTGGTTCACAAACAGAAACATCTGGCAAAATTTTGTTTGTGAACTCTGCATCAGGTGACAAACGTGACTACGCATCTTTCTTTCCCACAGGAACACAAATGTGGCTACCTTCTCAAGAATTGTAGCATTAATTAAGTTCATGAGCCAAGGCACCACTGTACATGTCTTTTCTCAGTGATTTGTAGACATTGTTTTCAGTGTCATGGAGAGTAACCATTATGGATGTATACAACAGATACAGATACTTTTCCTCAGGGTGCAGTTTGTCTTATAATATATTTAGTTTAGGGCACTCACGTTTCCCAACTGTCAATGGGTCAATCATTCTCTTTATGAATCTGGAGCTACCTATGAGGTTTAGAGAGACTATTCCCACCCCAATACTGTATTTATTGCAATAGATTTCCCAATGAGTACCATATTGGTCTATGTTTTGTTGCTGTGAGAAAATACCTGACATAGACAAGTTGAAGAAGAAAAGGACTTCTTTTTCTCCCAGCTTCAGAGGTTTCAGTCTATTTTCAGCTGCTTCCATTTCTATGGGCCTGAGGTGAGGCAGACGCACTTAGGCAGCAGGGCACGGCAGCTGTTGACCTCATGGCAATCAGGAAGAAGAGCGCATAAGACAGAGCCCAGGAGAATCTATGGGCT
The DNA here is from genome assembly GCF_000260255.1 of Octodon degus. Classification (NCBI taxonomy): domain Eukaryota; kingdom Metazoa; phylum Chordata; class Mammalia; order Rodentia; family Octodontidae; genus Octodon; species Octodon degus. The sequence continues at coordinate 953,863 of NW_004524743.1, forward strand.
TCAGATGCATGCCCCGGCTTGCCTGGATCAAGAGACTCCTAAAGAGGGACTGGAGGTGGGGCCTAGCTGGAGAAAGCGGGGCCTGCAGGGCATGAGCCTGGAGACTCTCAGGTCCATGGCCCCCTCCTCTCTGATTTCTTTAATTTGTGAATGTCAGGTACTTTGTCCCAGCAGTGTGATGCTGACTAATACAAGTAGTAACTGAGATTAAAGACAGGCCTTAAGCTTGATTCTTATCCCACTGAAGAAATCCCCATTTGTCTCAATATCATCAATTGATTGATTATTCTATCTCTTCTTACTGATTTGAAACCTTTAATACAAAATTCCCTTGTGTCTATTTGTATTCCATATTCTGTTTCTCTAGTCTTTCACGACTCAGGCTTCCAAACTGCTAAGACAGTCTGCAAATTATTTCCATAACGGCTTACCACTTTTACTGAGTTCTTCTATCTCAGAAATTATGTTTTCAGTTTATAAGGATTCTGTCTTCATTCCCTGTTATTTTTGTATACCGGCCTAATTTTGTCCTGTGGATGTACTATTCTCTTGGACATCTCTCAAGATACTAATTGAGATTTTCATGAAAGGTATGTTTTTTTTTTGTTTGTTTTGTTTTGCACATTAACTTTCCCCTCACAAGCCAGTTGTTTTACCTTGTCAGTTTAGTGTTTTTTATACTATTGACTTTCCTTAACTGGCTGGTGATTGGCCATTTATATGAAGAATTAGATTGCTACATTTTAGTAACAGTTTGGAGTTCTCAGTGCTTGTGTATGTCGCTATTCACCTGCCAGACCTCCTGTCTGAATGTGGTGGAATTGCCACAGATGAATAACTGAGGATGCACTCTTTATGAAGTATGGACAGGAACCTACTTGAAGTCTTGGTAGCTATTAATTTAGAGACTGGCAAAAAAAAATATCGTATTGGATATGTAGCGCATAGGAGGCTTGAACAGTGATACCAACATGCCTTTAGCTACCATATCCTCACAGTGGTCCCCTAATTACCTGGGTGTATGCTCCACTCACCTTTCCAACCACAAACTCTATGCTGAGCTCCCTCCCTGTGCACAGGAAGAGCTTTATTTAGAATGCAGGCTGTAGCCGGAGGTTAACACTGCAGCAAGACAATGCACAGAACTGAAAAGCAGCCCAGTTGCTTTGGCAGTCGCTTCTCTGCTTTGTACTCTGTGACTCACTCTAGCCCCCAGCCCCGGTTATCTCTGAGCTTCTCCTAGGGCTCTGTTTCTAAGATTGATGTTCTTTTCTCCACAATGCTTTTCCAATTCCTAGATTAGCAGGGTGTGGGTTCTGACCTCTGATTTCCAGACTACCTGGCTTGCACAACCTACTTCTCTGTGGCTCTGTTTACGCGATTTGTTCAAAAATTGGATAGTAATAGCATCTTCCTTATGGAATTATTTAAATGCCTTCAACTGTTCAACTCACGGTCTGGAACACTGTGTTTTTCTGATCTGCAAGTGATACCTTTTCTGGCTTTCTAGCACTCTGGATGTTTTTGTCTTATTTGTAACATTTTACCAGGATTGTGGAAGGGAAAAATATTACCTGAGCAAATAAGCCTATCACCTTCAGCACTTGCATTTGAAAACACAGTAAAAGGAACATGCTAAATGGCTCATTTTCTACCATTTTAGACTTCACCTCCCCTTGATTTACTCAGAAGAGTGTAGCTTTAAAAATGAGCAAAAGAATGAGAAATAACTTCCCAAAGATGGCGAATTTGTTTAGATGAGTATCCCAGACTACAGACAAGGTCTCTTTTCTGGTCCTGTCCTTACGATCAGTAAAAGTGAGTAAATAAAAAACATCCTGTTCAAATGCTGAGGTCATAAGCTCCATGGCATGTGCATGTGTAGCCATCCTATCCCCTTTTGTCCTGTTACAACTGAACTGTGCCTCCTGTTGAAATCTGTCCTTTCCTTTTTTTTTCTTTCTTTCTTTTTTTTTTTTTTTAATTTGTCCTTTCCTGATCTCATCCTCTCCACCTACTTTCTCCAGTATTTTATAATATTAAAAAGCCCTTCTTTCTGTGGCATATTCAAGCCCACACTCTCAACTGGATCCCTTCAATTGGCCTTAATCTCTCATCTTCTTCCGTCCTGGAATATTAATTTGGCCTTTTACCTCCTGCAAATACTTCTTACCAAGTTCATGTCTGACTTCCATACCACGACCCCCATCAGATGCTTTTTGGACATCAAAATCCTATACTTTACAGCGGTATTCAGCACAGATGACTAGCTACACCTTCTGAAAATACACCCTTCTCTGGGCTTTAGAGAGACATTACCACTCTTAGGGTTTGCATACTGCCTTCTTACCCATTTTTCCTCAGTAATGTTTGCAGGCTCTGCACTTCCCTTTGGATGGGAAATGTCGGAGTCATTCAAACCGTGGGCTTAATGCCTTTCTATGCCTCATGCTCCTCTCTGCCTTGGAAAGTTAGAGCTCAGGATTTCAGAAACTGTCTATGTACCATTGACCCCCCCCATTTATATCTCTGCCTCTAATGTCTCTACTGACTGAATGCTGTCAACTCTTCTAAAATAGCTTGAAGTCTTCTCACAGTCAACATGCTCAGAATGGAATTTTGTCTTCCAAACACAACAGTCTTCTGATCTTGCATACCTTATTGAAAGGCAAACTGATCAATTATGTTATGTTATTTATTTATTTATTTATTTTTAATGAATGTATTTGGTGCAGGGTCTCACTACAAAGCTTGGACTCATAGTGATTCTCCTGTCTCAACCTCCTCAGCGCTGGGATAACAGGCATGTGCCACCACGCCCGGACTTGCTGACCAACCCAGTGTGTCCAAGGGTGGGGCCAGTGTGCATGTGGTGCCAGGAATCAAACCTGGGTCCTTGTGCTTGCCAGGCAGGTGCTTAGACCTCTGAGCTACCTTCCCAGCCTCATCAATCAAGTTATATAACCCCTACAATCTAGCAATTGTCTTTGACATCCCTTCTTCCTTATGCCAAGTTAAGTACCACATCTGTTGACTTTATTTTCTAAGTATCTACTTAATCCATTGTTTTCGGTTTGCCCTCCTTCCCTCCAACTCGCTGCCATCATCTCTTCCTTAGACCATGAAGCCATCTCTCTAACTGGTCGGTTCACATTCACGTACTCCTTCAATCCTTTTGCCACATTGCAGCCAGACTGATCTCTCAGAAGTGCACATGTAGTGATAATTCTCTTTCTCTCCCAATCTACAGTCCACAGTCTCTATTTCTGCAAATCCTTCCAGAGCTTATCATTTTCAGGAAAAATACAACACTATTAAGGCTGGCCTGCAAAACCCTGCTTGCTGTGACCCCTGACTATCCAGCCCTTACTGTACTGTCCCCCCCTTCCACTGACTCAACTCCAAACTCACTGCCTCCCTTTCTGTCACTCATAGTTGTGGCCCCCTCCTAACTCAAGGCTTTTGTATGTGCTATTTCTGCAGCTTAGAGCACTCCTCTCTCCCTTCTTTGCTTAGTTCATGCCTTCTCAGCCTTCTGGGCCTATCAGTCCTCTGCTCAAGCATCATTTTCACAAGGAAGGCATCCTGTCATCCCTGATTAAGTCAGGCCTCCTTATTTATAGACTGTCCTAGTACCAGGTGTTCATTTGGCAACATGGCTGTTGGAAATTCATTTGTGTGAATCTTTGAATACTCTCTCCCCACAGTTCTCATACATTCATTCAACAAACATTTACTTAGCTGAGTGTGGTGGTGTGGGCCTGTGATCCAGCATGCGTGAGGCAGAGACAGGATGATTACCTCAAGTTTGAAGGTAGCCTGGGCTACATCATAAGCTCAAGGCCAACTTGCACTACACAGTGAGACCTTATTTCAAAAAAAATATATTTCTTGAGTCCCCACTCTATGCCAGGCATTGTTTTAGAAGGAGTGAAAAACTTCACACAAATACATATGCAATATATGATAGCAAGTAGTGAAAAGCTCTATGAAGAAATACAAAGTGGAATGAAAATGCACCTCTCTGGACAGGGTAGTTAGAGAAAGCTTTTTGCAGAGGAAGAGACTGAACAAACATTGGAATAAAGTGTGGGAATAAGCCAGCAGGACACCGGGAAGAGGAACACTCTGGGAAGAGGAAACACCACAGGAAAGAGTAGAGCCTGTCTAAGCTGGTCAAGGCAGGGGGCAAGTCTGTGGGGCTGTAGTAGAGTAGAGGGGTGGGTGGCAGAAAATAAGATCAGGGACTGAAGTAGGGGCTGAGTCCTGCAGGGTCTTTCTTGTAGGCCACACTGCTGGAAGGGAAACCATTAGGGTTTGGGTCCTGTGTGTGTCCTAAGTCATTGCTGTGGTTGCTTTGGGGTGCATGGACTAGAGCAAAGGGAGGACAGAAGGCAGGAGGCCAGGTGGGAGACTGTGCTGGTGGTCCTAGGGAGACATGGTGTGGGTGTGGCCTCAGGGGGAGCACTGGAGAGGTGGTGAGGGAGGTGCACTTGGGAAGCTTTGCGCAGGTAAAGCTTGCAAAACTTGGTGATGAGCTACTCTGAGCCCTCTACTAGGGGTCCAGGCCCTCCTTCTGTCCTCACTCCCTCTCTCCAGGCAAGAGGGCCTCTTGGCTGTGCTGTAAACAGGCTAACAGTGATCTCACCTTGGGGATCAGCAAAGCAAGTGTCCACAGGGCTTCCTCCCTCAGGGCTCGGCTCAAATGTCACCTTTGAGGAGAGTCCCTGCCCCAGGACTCCTGGCGGCCCTTACCGATTTCTCTTTGCAGTGCAAATCACTGTCGGACATTACGTACATAATGCATGCGCACACAATGTACAAGTGTGCATTTATTCCATGCACTCAAATTTGATCTGATTTATGTACTACAAAACAGAACTTCCAGAATAATTCCTGGCATAGGGTATGTGTTCAATAAATACATGTTGAACTCATGTTGCTGAAATGGGGAAAGGGCAAAGAATGTCCCCAGGGGTTGACCCCTGAATGATGGGGCCATTTAATGTGCCACTATTAGGTTTTTCAGAACTTTGAACTTTGAGACCTCCTGTTACAAGCCTCTCGCTAGAACAGTCCTCCAAAATTGTTGCCTTCAGTGAAGGATCATAGAAGTCTTCCCTCCCTCTGTGGCCTATGGAAGCCAATGACAAATCTAGAATTCTAAGGGGTCTGGAAATCCAAGCTATCAGCCCCCAAGACTATGACATCAGTTCGATCTAAACCCTATAAGTGATGTCTTAGACGTTAGTGACCCAGTGTATGGTTTAGGGCTAATAGCTGTTCAAGAGACAATATCACAAAATGAGTTTTAATGGAAAAAGAAAGAAATGCTTAAAAAAGAGCGATCCATTTTCCTCATTCTTACAGGTGCCCAACCAGATTGACTTGTTGGAGTGCATTTTCTGCATTCTTAATAGATAGCTAGCAGGAAACGCCTTGTACAGCCTCAGCTAGAGGGCTAGAAAGCAGCAAAGGGAGGGTACAAATCCCTGCCTCCTGCTTCCGCAAGCACTGGGCTGTTCTAAAGCAGGTCAGACAGCTCTGGCCTTCACTACTCACCTCGGCCCAGGCATAAAGTCTTGCTCTGTCTCAGGCGACGGTCCAGAATTAAGGTAAGAGAAGCTGAGGCCTCGGGAGAACTCGGGTGGAAATTCAACTGGGAAGGAGATGGAGGGCATCCACTGCTGTGCTCGATCAGGTCCAACCTTGTCTTTGGTTCCAAATGATCATCATGACAACCAGCGCCTCTGATGCTCCACTCTGCCCAGGAGTGCTAAGTGCCATGTTGCAGAAGCGTGATCAAATTGTCCGTGACTTATCTATGTGGTAGAGTAGACCCAACAGTTGGTTTTAGATTCTGTGTCCAAAGCCTTTTGCAGTAGTTTGAGCAGTATTCCTAGGTCCATTTGGGACCTAGGAATAGGTCTTTCTGTTTTGTAGCCTAGATGTACCTTTGTCGCATCCCTCTCTTGTAAGCCAGACCCCCACCAATGAACACATGAGTAGAGACCCTTAGAGGGGGATCACATAAGATGAAGCTGCTCAAGCTCTTCCAGAGGCGCCATGAGATGCCGTCCTTCATAGAATTAAATCGAATGACAGTTCTCAGGAATTCGTTTTTCAGTTGTTTTTTTCTTTGTTTTTTTGAAATAGAATTTCGCTATCTTGAACTCTTTGGTTTAGCAGTCCTCTTGCTTCAGCCTCCCAATTAGCTGGGACTGTAGGCATGTACCACCATAGATAGCTTAATGCTCAGAATTTTTAATATCCCTCTAATACAGTTTCTCTCTCCGGGGTCTGAGTGCAGCCCAGGGACTTGCTTGCGAGTTGAATGCAGAGAAAGTAACCCCCGGCTGTCGTTGTGTGTCTGTCTTTTTGGAGAGGGAAAGAGGTAGAGGTAGTCTTGTGGTTTATTCCGCAGCGCTACTTGCCCACAGGTGATTGGGATGAAACATTCCCCCTCATTTTCTCTCTAACTTCTCTCAGCTGTGGCCAGCTGACCTTCGGTCTCTGTAGATGTTACCCAAGGAGACGCGGAACGTGCTTCTGGCCCTGATCTCTCAAGAATCCGGTCACCTCTTTCTATGTGGCTTCAGGGGCAGTTCACAAAGGTAGATTGCAAGCTGTGTCAAGCCTGAGCCTAGAGCAGGGTCTGCTGGCAATTCTGCACATTCAGAAAGTGAGTCCTCCAAAGGTGCTATCTGGCTCTTGCAGCAGCAGGTGGTGGCTTCCAGGAGAAAGCCTGAGGGAGTGAACTGAAGTTATGCCTGCTTTCCCTGAAGGAAATCATACCACTGCCTTAGTGCTCTGGCTCACAGCCCCATAGGAATTAGGGGCCAACCCTACCCCTATATTTTCACCCCTATATGTTCCCTTAAGATGGGGACACTGAGACCTACAGAAGGGAGAGCATTGTGCCCATCAGGTCAGTAGTAAATGACAGTAAAAAGTAGTGGACATGAACCCAGAGAGACTCAGGTTTGCATCTCAGCCCTGCTACTTTCCTGTGGCCATGTGGGATGGGCAGTTTATTTCACCTTCTCTAAGCACCACTTTGCATATCTGGAAAATAGTGACCATGATACCTACTTTGAGGCTTATAAAGATTAGAGGAGATACAAGTAGAGCTTCTGGCACAGAACAGATCTTCTTTATGTCTCTTACTTTATGGTTCACAACACCTTTGCTTTGTGGCTACAACCCCAAAGTCTCATTACTTTACGATTTGTAGTACCTTTGCTTTGTTTCGACAACCCCAAGTAACTCCATGGATCTTGTGCCTTTTCTTGAGGAATAATCTACCTACAGTGAAACGCACCGATCTTAAATGTCGAATTTAATGAGCTTTGACAAATATATACATGCACAAAATAATCAGCACCTTCATCAAGATGTGGGCCCATGTGGATCAGAAGCACGTTCCTAGTCCCCTTGCCTAATAGCCCCCATGAGGGCTCCCTCATGCTCCTTCTTCATCCCTAGCCCACAGGCGACTGCTGTTGTGACTTCTGCTGCTGTGGACTATTTAGGCTTGTTCCATAGATGCAAGTTGGCTCATCAGTACGTGGGCTTTTGTGTTGGGCTTTTTTCCTTCAATGCAGCACTTTTCGTATACACTCTTCTTTTGTGCAGGCTGGTAGTGTGTTCCTTTTTTATTGCATTGTGTTGTTCCTTTGTTTGAATGTGTCACAGCTAGTCTATTGGTAATAGAAAATGGGGTGATTTCCTATTTTGCCCAGTATGGATAAAGCTACTAGGAATGCTTGTACACAAGTCTATGTGTATATCACTTTTGTTTCTCTTCATTGTATGTCCCAACAAGTAAGACTGTTGGAGCAAGTGGTAAGAATATGTTTTAACTTTATTAGAAACTACCAAGTTTTTGAAGTGACCTTTCCCTGTGTTTTTTGAAATTAAGATGCGAAATGAATTCACTTTTAGGTAACGCCTGTTTGTATTCAGCTTGACCATCAACCAGTAGAAACAAAATTATGGTATTCACTCAAAGGCTTCTCCAGACAACATACTCCAATTGTGACTGGGCTAGAATGATTCTGAAAGAACATTTTGGAAAGGGTCCTCTGCTCACTGCCAGATTGTTCCTATCTTAACTTGTTAACTTAGTGGAACCATAAACTACTTTGTGCTAGATCCTGGGATAAAGACGTGAGTAAGCTAGTGAGGGAGACAGTCTATTCAGCTCTAGTCATTTTCATTTTCATTTTCATCACAACAATGAAGAGATTAAAATATACCTTTGAGACATAAGTGAGATCGGGTAGCCAAAGATAAAGAAACTTCTAGACAGGCTACTTCTCTGGTAAAGTAAGCCCACGATGTTCCCTGAGCAGTGATTAGACTTTCTTTTTTCTTTCTCTTTTTTAGATCATTTATTTATTTATTTATTTATTTATCTCATAGTGTCTCGCTACACAGCTTGGACTTGTAGTGATCCTCCAGTCTCAGCCTCCCCAGAGCTGGGATTATAGGCATGTGTCACCATGCCCAGTTTTATTTTTTTAAGCATGTATATATCTATTTATTATAAAAGATGACCTAAGCAGTAAGTTCCACAATACCTGAATTTCAACCAGGAGGAGTTTCTATTTCTTTCTTTCCACAGCCTAATAAATCTGGAAATTCATAGCTAAAATGAGAAAACTTCCATCCAGTGGTTTTCATTCATAGTAGAATAAAACAAGGGTCTTTACACACCTACATGAGTCTTAGTGAATGGTGATAAAATCTCCATGAGACTCTAAGGTTCTTGAATGAATATTTGTTGGTGAGTATTCTGGGAGCCTTCGAAAGGTTTCTGATTGATTTGATGAATCTGTGTTAATTTTTGGAACAATTTCTTCAGTGCCATGAGATATGGCTAAAGTCTGCATTTAACCATGTGGCTAAAGAGAAGGATGCTAGAAATGTCCAGGAAAGTCATTTCAGTGATTCTTGGCCCAGCCTTTATTCCTAAAACAAGTTTCCTGAAATCCGCTAGAAGCATAGCACAAAACATGCAGTGAACAAGATAGGGCTGAAAGAGATGGTCTCCTCCTCAAAAATTAACTCCTAGAAGGGTACCATGCCCAATTTTAGTGGCTGGCTCAGTGCGGGGCTCGCACATGCAGTACTAGGGATTGAACCCAGGTCCTTGCACTTGCCAGGCAGGCATTTAGACTGCCAAGCTATATCCCTGGCCTGATTAGACTTTCTTGAGTGCCAAAGGTGTGCAAGGTCTTGGGCTGGATATAAATAGATAGCCAGTGACCTCAAGGAACTCACAAGGTAGGAAATATTGGTGCAACAGAAGGAATCCAACTTTAAGGCAGCTCTTTAAACAGCTCTTGAGCATCTACTCAATTCCAGGGTACTGTTCTAGATACAGAGGACTTGATGGTGAAGAGAATGACAACTGTACAATCTTTCAGGAGCTTTCTACTACTGTTCCTACAATGTGTGATCATAAAATAGTTTTGAGGAAATCTGTATTTGGCTTGCTACATGTCTGCATGGAGGTCTTAAGGCTGATGTTGTTCGTAATGGCTAATTTCTAAGATAATTCGAATAGGTGCAGGGCACCATCTTACACAGACTGGAGCCTCAGGAGGACTGGGAGAATTGGATGTGCTTTATTCTTTTGCATGAATGTGGTCAAGATGGAAAGCAAAACCTAGCATGCAAGTTGAAGTTGTCGGGCTTCCATCAGCCTGCCTAGTCAAGCTCTCCAGGCTGTCCGTTCCCACAGGGAGTTCTGGGCTGAGCCTGGCTCACTCATTTGGGAGGGAGGCACTTTTCCAGATGGCAAGTTACTCTCCTGTTTAGCCTCAGTGTGCTCTCACTCCCCCTCTCCTTTGCTTTTCTAATCATGCAGCCTGATAATTCTCATCTGTACAGAAAGGCCGCTTTCAGCACTTTGTACAACTTTGTCATGTTGTTCCCTGAACACTGATTAGACTGGGTTCATCTGCTGGCCCACGGCCCATCCCAGAGCTGTTGTTGACCTTCAGAAACTGCGTGGCTCCTTGGGGCTTTGCTGAGAACCTGTACTGGGTAGGAGCAAGCTTTTCACCCTCAAGAATGCTGCTTATATCTCGCTGATTGCTTTACACTGTAAAAGATCTGATGCTCTGCATTCCCAAAGTACCATTTAAGTTGAAATCTGGAAATAGGCTAAAAGTAGTGTTTTGATTGCAGGCAGGTGGCTGAATACTCACGGGCATAAAGATGAAACATGTCGTCAATTTTAATAAATGTTTGGCCACCCTAAAAAAGCCAAATTAGAGCCAACCCCCTTTGTAAAATAATGCAAGTGACGTTTTGCTTTCTGTTTACAGCTCCCATCTGTGTCATTCTCTCACAATGGAAGGAATGAAGAAGACTGATGCCCAACGGCCCGCAAGTAGGCAGAAGCCTATTAAGACTGAGTGGAGTTCCCGAAGTGTTGTCTTCACCTACTTCCAGGGGGACATCAGCAGTGAAGTAGATGAGCACTTCTCCAGAGCTCTGCGGAATGTGAAGAGGCCCAAGGAGTTGAGCCCCTCAAGCCAGAGCCACAGCCACAGCCAGAGCCAAAGCCAGAGCCACAGCCAGAGCCAGAGCCAGAGCCAGAGCCAGAGCCAGAGCCAGAGCCAGAGCCACAGCCCGAGCCATAGCCCAAGCCACAGCCAGAGTGAAGAAGTGATCCTAAAGAATGGTGAGCATGTTGGGAGGGCTGAGGCTGGAATTCTCTAGCAAGGCTTTGGCTACAAATCTGTTTTGGGGAGCACTCAATGCATTCTCACCTGTGCAGATTTGCTAAAGGCAAGTCACAGTACCCAGGGAGAAGCCATAGACCTCTTTAGAAGTTAATGTAAAAATGCATGCTTCCAGAAAAGTAGTTTATCTGGCTCATACTGGGCTCAATCATGTTAAACCCTGGGTTCACTCTTCAGCACAATAAGAGCTCAACAACTTCCTTTACTATGATCATCATTATCAGCATTGTTATTATTCACTATTAGCCTGAGAGCAGGCATAGCGAAGGATCCATGACAAGATAAATTATGTCTCACTTGGGCTCCCAGACTCCCCTCAGCCAACAAAGGATGATCTGGTGAGTGAGGGCAGGGGCCAGGAGCCAGATGAAGACTGTTACCACAGCCCTCTCCTACTCTTCACAGAGTCGGGTCTGTTCGTTGCTCAATACGTGCACCCAGCTTTGGGGGAAGACACATTAAGCTGGCAGAGGCTGCAGTATGACTTTCGTAGGCCTTAGATATTTTTGCATTCATGGGTCACCTTTTTGTAGAAAGATATTAAAAGTTATGTTTTAAAGCTGCATTGATATAAAGATGAATTAAATCCAGGCTGTATTCACTTGCAATACATGGGGTATCATTATCATACTCATGGTTTTCTTTTCATTTTAAAACAAGTGACAGTGTTTTCATGGGCCCTTTGAAGTATTCAGGAATCCTAGACACTGTGCCTAAAAGACTCACTCATGCTGTGGGTGTGAATCAGTATGACAACTTGTTAGCTTTCTTGAAATGTGTGAATATGTCAAGGTCTGGTTGGATTTAAGAGCCGTTTATTGCTGGTGTCAAGACTACATGTTGAACTCCACTAGGGGGGCCTCGGCCTATGGGTGAAGAGCTCACCTTTTTCCAGTTGCTCTGGTTTGTGCTTTGCTTTTTGAGCCTGAAAAGGCATTAGAGTGAAGCTGGTGTACTCATATCTGTAGGCTTCCTTCCTTCCTGGAAATTACTTTTATAGCCAACTGATGGGGTTTTCTTGAAGAATCACATGGTTTAAGTAAACCTGTGGAAAGGCACATGAGGTGAGGTGTGTCTAGCTACCTGGTAGTAGACTCTAGAGGAAGCAGTGTGGAGCCCAAGGTTGTGGGTCCCATCTGCAGATGGTAGAGTCCAAGCAGTGCAGGGCATTACATGACAAGATGCTAGGAATAAATGCATGAAGCCACTAATCTTTCTCCCTCTTCTCATAAAACCATCAATGATCATAGTGTCTCATAGTAGGGAATAAATTTGAACGTGAGTTTCAGAAGGGACAAAGCCCTGACAGACCACAGCATGAGATCACCTAGTTTAGAACAAGGCAGCCTACTGCTAGACCGGCCTCACTACTTTCTAACAGTAGGATTTCAAGGCATATCACGTTGTGTGCCTATACCTCAGTTTCCTTACTACTAAATCTGAGTGTTATTTAATTACAGGAGGATGCTTTGGAGGAGGCAATGTGATAATCCACGTCAAGTGGCACTTAGTAGGTGTGATGCAGGTGCTAGCAACTTTTGTGGGGGTGGTGCTTGAAGTTGACATGTTTTTGAATGACTGAGATGGATATGATGGCCTCTCCCAAAAGGCTCTACATTTTCAGTGGGTCCTGCTGTGTGGCTGTTGTCACGTTTTCTGTGCTTTCTGACTTTCGGGAAGCCCCTGCCTGCTAAGGAATCTTGCCTGAGTCAGCCTTCGCAAGCCCAATGGGGAGTGGCTTTTTTCTTTACTTGTTTTCTTCACTGTTACCTTTTCCCACAAATGTCTTCACTTTGAAGATTTCTCCCTCAAAGAACTTAGGCAAACGTTTGGCAGCCGGTTGAGTAACTGAAGGGAATGCCGTATCCCTCAAGGCCTCTCTTATCACTGTGAGGACTCAAGTTTCTCCTAAACTGTTCTGCCTCTGGGGAGGACTCCATGAAAAGTATTCAGTCCTACCAGGATTCTCACAGGACGTGTCATAGGAGATATGTGAGGTTTTGAAAATGATGGCAAATCTATAAAGTGGCCTTTCATTACTGTTAGTTACTAACAGTTTATTAGTTATTTCATTAGTCTTAACTTCTGCTAGCCAGCACCAGGCCACCTATCTTTGGCTAAGCTGGGCTGAGGAGAACAGGCCCCTATTGACCCTCTGTCATCAAAGGCTTGTCCATATTCTGAAAGGTACTCTGTTAAGCCAGATATGTAAATCTTAAACACAGAGAGCTGTGTGTCTAGGAAATACCACTGACTTTCCTAGCTTTTTTTCCTCCTAAATCAAAGTTATTTTTTATTTACTTATATATAATTTACACTGGCTGTACTTCAGGAAACAAAACAAAAATTGAAAATATCTTTTCATTATCCCCCTTTCAAAAGCCTTTGAGGATTTCAGAGTCAGTATCTGGGGAAGCTTTAATATGTGAAGTTGCGGGGTGGGGTGTTGCTTTACATCTCAGCCCAGAGTCTGCCTGTCCCCACGGCAGGCCTAGTTGAGTGCAAGCTCAGGTCTCATACCAGGCTCAGGGGTTGCTGAGAGAAGATAAGAGGCTGTGTCCCTGAGCAGCTGAGTAGAGGTCTTCCTGATCCAATCCCAGAGTCCCACCTCCTTCTCTGTCTCCATTCACTGCGTTTAGCAGCAGTAAGGAAGAAATGCTGCTTTCTCTTTTAGATGAATCCCTGTGTGTATTTCAGTCAAACTGGTTGTGTGGAGCCTTTGAGAGTCCTCACAACTGTGTGCCTTCCTTTCTGGGAAGAGACAGGGATGTGTGCAAATGTACTGAGCCTACCAGGCAGTACATTAAAATGATGCCATTCTTTTGAGTCCTCAAAACCTGCTAAGCTCTGTAGTTCAGACAAGCAAGTCAAATCTATGGTGTTAGAAGATAGGTTACCTTTGGGGAGATTGGTGGCTTGAAAGGCATCCAAAGAGTCTTCCAAGGTGGTAACTACATAGCCTGGGTGCTTGTTATTCAGTTTGTGAGGATTCCCTCCACTGCATGCATTTTGGTACATTTTTCTTATTTTTTTTGTACTTCACAAAAACAGCTTGCACTATCTATTGCTATCCTGTTTACAGAGGAGAAAACTACAACCCCTCAGGGATCCATGTTTAGAGAAGTGTTACACAGTGTGTGATAGCGTTTGAAACCCAGGTTTGTCAGACTCCAGTGCCAATCTGTCCTGACCTTTGAAGACCTTGGCAGTATCCAGCAAGTAGATTAATACATAGAAGGACTAGAGCTAATGATGTTGGGAGTGGCCAACATTTGCTGTGTCTCTCCTGTGTGTTGTCTCCTTGTTAGCGGCTCTCATATGGATTGTCTCCCTGAATCTTCACACCAACCTACACACCTATTTCTGGTGGTGAAACCGAGGCTTAGATTGAAGTGACTTGTGGGAGACACCACAACTAGTAAGAGGTGGCTATTGTGTTTGCCACCAAATAGCTTTAATATATAATGAAAATTATCCCCCTAAATGTTAGGTTCATCTGCCAGCTTTCCAGCCATAGTAGCACACAAATGTGCCCAGTTAGCTATGTATCTGAATTCTTTGTAATATTGGGAAGGAGAAACCAGTAAGAGCATGAGCTCTGGAGTCAGATACACTACTACCTACTGTGCAGGCCTGGACAGATTGCTTGAGCCACTCTGAGTATTTTCTTATCTGGCTTGCTAAGATGACCAAAATAGCTCATATATTATTATTATTATTATTATTATTATTATTATTATTATACTATTAATAATGTAGTTCTATATTATTATGTATTATATTATCATATATCACATCAGCTTTCTGAGGCTGTCAACAAAATAGCTGGCACCCCCAGTTTAAAGGAGAATATGTTTATTTTGACTCCAAGAGGTAACTAAGGAAGGGCACTTGGGTACAAATGTCACCAGAGCCACTTCTGCTAGCAGCAACAGCATTGTGTCAAACCAGGCCATGTTTTAAGATGCCTTTCACAGTCCACAGGGTAGATAGGCATGGTTATTGGAACAGCTGGCTCAAGAAGTCCAAGAATAAAAAGCCCACCTATTCAAAATGAAATAATAGGGGCTGGGGAGATAGCTCAGTTGAATAAGCACTTCCCTGGCAAGCTCAAGGGCCTGAGTTCAAGCCCTGGCTCCACAAAAAAAGAAAACAAAATGAAATAATAAGGGCTGGCCAAATAGCTCAGCAGATTAAAGGGCCTGCAAACAGGTGCAGAGGCTGGGGGTTCAATACCCAGGCCTGCTGTGCTGGCCTTGCCCCTGGGGCTTGCTGAGACAGCAATTGAGACTGGGCATGGTGGCACGCACCTCTAATCCCAGCTCTTGGGAGGCTGTAAACAGGCAGATCACTATGAGTTCGATCTAGTAGTGAGATCCTGAGCACCCTGTAGACCATTCCCTAAAATACAAAAAGAAAAGAAAAGAAAGAATAAAATTAAACTTAATAAAATAAAGAAAAGCTCACCCATGTGTAGGGTCCCCATTCCATGGGCCACCAACATCTGAGCCTGAGCTGGAAAAGCGTGTTTCCCCAGTTCCCCCATAGCCACTGGGTTGCTGTTAACCCACAGTGAAGGCACCCAGTATGTCTCCTCAAGCTTCCATCCAGTCTGCATTCTAGTGCACATGAACAGTGCCACTCCACCTACACCCCTTAACATTTCAGTCACAGAAATCTGCAAGGAAAGCAGTTAACAGAAATATTCAACACTGCCCCCTCAGAGCCCTGCTTTCCATGCAAAGCATTCAGCAAGCACCTTGGTCGTGTGTATGAGGTCAGGAAGGCCAGTCTAGGTAGAAACTGCCCAGTTGTCAGAGGCTACGCTATGTTTCTAATTACGCTTAGAACACACAAGTATCTCCATGTAATATGAACCACTGACAGTGACTCTGTGCAGTGTAGTCACTCCACTCATACCACTGTTCCAAAGATAATCTTTCAAGCCAGCATCCACCCTTTGGACACATGCTAATATTCCCTCGCCGTGGTTTCACACGAAGAGGCCACTTGCCTCTTAGCACGTGCTGTAAGATCAAGAGCAGAAGATCTGTGCCACATGGGCTTGGGCTCCTTAGGTTCTGATCACCTGTGCTACATAGGAAGCGGTGGGGGCAGGTAGAGGCTCTCTGGCAGTGTTGTGCCGGCCTCGCAGATGTCTTTATCTTGTACAAAATCCAGTCAAACTGAACAGTCATGAGAGCTGGAAGAAGTGTTTGTGGAGGGAAAGGGGGTGAGTGTCTCAGAAAAACTCTCCCTCTCAGACATCTTTTTTGGCTGTCCCCATCCATGCCGCCTCCCCCATGTCTTGGCTAGAGTCTGAACTGCATAATGAGACCCTGTATCCAGTACATAAATAAATAAATAAATAAATAAATAAATAAATAAATAAAGCATTCATCAACCGGGAAACAATGAGCTATTTCCATGTGCCAAATGATAAGTAAACACCTAACATGTCTTCTAAATCTTTCCTTCCCAGATGGTGACATGGCTCCCGATCACTGGAGAGTCTCTTCTCCCTGGACAAGGCCACAGCCAGAAACACCCCTTGCAACTCCTGCCACCACGAGCAGATTGAGTGTGTGTGATCCCATTCCTGTGGAGCACTACCCACTGGCTCTGCCGGAGCCCCCCAGTGCTCAGCCTAGGGAGCTATGGCACTTCCCCCCTCTAGCAAGCCCCAGCTCCCCAGAGCCTGGCTGCGCTCAAGTATTTCCTGGTGGGCACCTGATTCCAGGGTCTCACCCACCCAGGAAATGTGAGCCTTTCCTAGGTTTCTTCCAGCAGGAGAGATGCCTAACTTGTCCTCAGGAATCTGCCATGAGCGAAGAGTACAACCATGTCCAGATTCCCGGAAGCGCAGGACTATTCTTCAATATGCCTCCTAGCTCAGTCAACTATAAGGAGATGCTTACAGATACCTGGAAGACTGCCCCTGACTGGCCGTGGTTGAGTGAGTTGGCATGACATGGGGTGCTAAGACTAATAGCTGCCACCGTGGACATGGGGCTGCTGCTGCTGAAGCATGGAATGTTTCGCATAAACATCTATACATCTTCCCTAGGCTGTACTGACATTCACAGTTTAGTAACTAAACACTTACATAGACAGGCAGCCAAAGGGCCTTGGCTCAAGATACGCACTGAGTCTTTTAGACTTGGCTTTCCTTAGAAAAGTGATGTGTGACTTCCTAAAATCATAGGCCTCACATTTGCCTCCCTGGGAGTCACTAAATAATCTATTTGCAAAACAGAGGCCTGTGACGTACCTAGAGGCTCAAACTCTATTCTCTAAACAGGTTGACAACTTGCAATGATGCCAGGCTCCTGGGCAAAAACAAGGGCAATCTATACCAACCATCTGCTCCACACATTAAAATTCATAACGACTGGAGAGACAGCCCCATCGCTGCCTGGAGATGTAACAGTGCCTGGCTGCCTGTGCACCACGTCCCTCCTGCTTGGCTTCCTTGGGTCTCCTGTGCTCGGACAGCCACCTTTCCCCCTGAACTAAAAACACCCTTATGGCTCACTCATTCTTTCATTCACATATTCACCCAACAGCTATTTAGTTAGAGCCTTCTCTATGCAAAATACCAATGAGCAAACAGAACTACCTTCTTTGTAAGAGGATGGGGAATATTTGGCTTGAACTATATGTTTACCAAAAAGCAATCTACTCTGCTGTAAGATGTACCTTTCATGTGAAATATTTGTTAAAAATATCATTGTTTCTTAGAGCCAAGCCTATATCTTCTGTAATATTCTGTACTTTGGATGAACTTTCAGTTGAAACTCCCTATTCTATATATATCTGTGACCCAAGGTCTGAAAGAAATTATTGGAAGCTGTCTACTGTGAACTAAGCAAAAAGGACCTGTTTGGCACAGCCTGCCTAAGGCCCGCACTGTTTTCCATCTGAATTCTAAAAACAAATTTCCTGCTAAAACACGTAATTCCAGAGTTTGACTTGCAATGTTTGCAGACAGTAGATCACAAAAAATGGCATGTTTGGGAAATCTGAAGTTCCCACCCTGTAACTTTTTCAAAAATTTTCTCCTACTGGATTTAGAAGGAAGATTAGAACAACTGTGTTTGTATATATCGTGTACATACACACAGAAGAGCCCTTTCAACAGTTGGTTACGACACAGATGGCTCAACTCATCATCTGCCAAACATAACAATGCTTCACAGTCAAATCCAGTTCAGCAAATATTTAGTGAGCAGCTACAATACTCAGGCACATCATGACAAAATTTCTGAAACCTCCCAACTTGACTTGCATTCACAAATAAATGTTTATCACTACTCTTAACTGCTGTGAGCTCTTCACACCCTCTTACCAATGACGGCATCACTCCCATCCATTGGTGGCTAGTCTAGGATCCGGACAGGAGGTCAGCATCTCTTAATCAGGACTACTGCCTAGAAGATGAGAAGTTCCAAGGAGCCTTCACAAAAGTTCCTGGGCTTTAGCATCTGATAAGAGAAGCTATGTCAGATTCCATAAACAGAGGGACAGGCAGTCTGGGACCCTGGGGGTGCTTCTGGATACTTTCTAGCCCAGCCACAGAGATTTCAATTTGTGTCATCTTTTCTTTTTCTTTTCCAGGTAAAAAACTCTATGTCTCCCCAAGTCATGGATCTGTCAGTCCCAGCCTACCAAATGAAAGTAGGTATTTGTGGTTTTGTTGGATTGTTTGAGAACAGGCTCTTGCTGCACAATTTGGGCTGGCCTTAAACTCACCTTGTAGCGCAGGTTGGCCTTAAACTCATGGTGATCCTCCTGCCTCAACCTCCTGAGTGCTGGGATTACAGCATGCACCACCTTGTCTGACTAGGGATCTGTTTTAGCCTTCGATATTGTGATTCTGTATCCAAAAAAGTAACTTGGGTAGTTTGTAGTGTATAAACCAGGCTCTCCAGAAGCTGATGGGACGTTTTATTTCTATTATTTTGTATTTTCATGGATAGAATTGGTTTCATCTTGGTTTCAAAAAACCCATGTACTCCATGTCTTATAAAATTTCTTACAGTATTTCTCATTTTGCTAGGGAAGCCATTTCTACTGTATTTTAAAATTTAAGCCCAACTTCCTTATTAAAGTAACTCAAATGACTTAGAAAGATGAACAAAACTGTGAAGATGAGCTTGTTCAATCCAAGATGTTCACTTTTCAGCCTAGCACCTAAGGCTACCCCAGGACTCTGCAGTCATAGAAAGTGAGACTGAAGCCCAAACCTTGGGATTTTACACTCAGTTTGAAAGAGGTGGCAGGAGGAGCTTTAAAGTGAAGGCACTCAGGGTAGAATGGGAAGAAGACCTTCATGGCTTAAGTTTAAGATCCAAATCCCAGCTTTATCACTTACTGGCCTTGGGAACTTGGTTCCATTCTTAACCTCTCTGTACCTTACTTGCCTTTTGTAGAATAAGCATAAAATAGTAACCACTTGAAAGGGTGTCTCTGAGCATTGGGTGCAATAAGGTATGCAAATATTAGAATAATGTCTGGCACATAGTAAGCTATAAAAACAGATAAATCTTTTTGCAGAGAATCATTTGTGCCTCAAACTGTGTATTAGAGAAGATCAAAAGGAAAAATTACCACCATAGTCCTTGATAGCCGATATGTTACAGTCCAGTGTGAAGATGGGATGAGGCTGTCGTGTAGATACACTATCCAAATATCAGTTCCATGAAGGCTGAGATTTGAGGGATGTATTGCCATACCTAATAGCTGCAACAAAGCCTAGCATAGAGGGCAGTATAAGAACGTCTCAAAAGGAAATAGCAAGGAAATGTCTGGCGATATAATAAAGATTATTCCGCTTAAGATCTTTTTGTAAGACAAGCCAACCAAACTTGGAGATCAAATAAGAGGACAGAGAAATTTCTACTGGTTGTGACACAGATAGACAGAGTGGGCTGAGTTAAAGAGTGAATGGGAGATCAGAAAATGGAGTCATTAATTTCTAGCAGCTTCCCAGAGAAATTTAACATTAAATTAGTGAAGAAAAGTGAGTTGATAGCTAAGAATTCTAGTGGGATTCGAGAAAGCTTTGTTTTAAAAATGGCAAATATCACAAATTTGAATGATAATGGGAACATTCCAATAAAGGCAGAGAGACTGATAGTATAGGAGGACAGGGATGACTTTATGAGTAATTCATAGGAAGAGGAGCTGTTCTGCCATTGAAAGTGTGCAAAGCAAAGCAGATAATGAGAGAAACAAATAGATTTGTGGGCTTGCTTGTGTAATGGCTGCAGTGTAGTAACCTAATGATTTCTATTTTCTCAATCAGCTATAGAGGCAAGACTGGGTGTGGTGGTATGCACCTGTAATCCCAGCTCTTGGGAGGCTGTAAACAGGTGGATCACTGCAAGTAGAATCTAGCAATAAGACCCTGAACACCCTATAGACCCTTCCCTAAAAATACAAAAATAAAAAAACTATTAAAGGTAGGCTCATCAGCTGCGAGTGAGCATGTGGAATGTTGGAAGGGAGTAGGAAAGTATAAAAAGTCTTTGGGGACATTGGGACAGCAAGACTGCTACTAGAAAAATAGAAGCAGAATTTCTGAATGTTTGCCTGACAGCTGAGATCATGTGTTTCAAGCAGGGAGAGCCAGCTGTTGTGGGATTTTCACCAGTGACATTAGGTTCACATAAAATGCATAGAAGGCAATGCATCCCTCATCCAAGGATGAGGTTGTGGCAAGTAATCATGACACATAAAGAACAAGGGCAGGGAATAGAGGATATTTGAAAGTGAGTTTTAACAAAAGACTGTGGTATCCAAGCTGCATAAAGAAGGAAGTGGATGCAAATGCAAGTTACCTGGCTAGTGGAGGTCAATGGCTTAGAGGCTGCATAAAAATACAGCAATAAAACTGCATAAACCAGTGAAATGAGAGAAAGGATGTTAAAGTTGGGACTGTTAGGGTTTCATATTTGTGGGCCTTGACAAATTCTAAGGCGTGACCTCAGGAATGGTTGGTTCAGGTAAAGTACAAGCTCACTAGAGATAATGAGAATGACAAAGATCATGGAAGTGAAGCAAAAGAACAATTAGTCATGGTGTAGCTCAGTGATAGAGTTCTTCCCTAGCATGCACGAGATCCCCAGCCCTCATGCTCAAAAAAGAAAGAAAGAAAGAAAGAAAGCAACAAAAAACCTAGTAGCTACCCACAATGCAGATTCTGTATTTATCCTCATGGATAGATGGGGATATTGAGGTTTTAGGGAAGTTAATTAGCTGGCCCAAAAACAAAGGGAATGTCAGTGTGTTGTTGACTAAGCTAAAGTGTAGCTTGACCACACAAAAATTCAAACCTACCACATGTAACAACGCTGCCTTTTTAAATAATAGTGAACATTTATTGGACAGATATGTGCCAGCTACTCTCCTAGGAGCTTAATATACATTTAACTCAACCCTAACTAGACTTTGGAAGGTAGCTGTTATGAAGAAAGCATGTCATTAGTGTGGAGAATTAGGTAGACTACCTAAGTGGCCGAAGATCAGACAGCTAGCAGTAGTGAATTCCAGACTCAAACTCAGGCTGATTTGACCCCAGATCTAGTTTATTCGTCATGCTTATGTTGATTTACAGGAAACCAGTCTCCAGAGAGAAGAAAAAAAAACTGTTCTTTTATTAACTTTGGTGTGATGAAGAGAATTATTTTTTCTAAACCTTCACATATTTTTTTTTTACTCTGAATCCAAGGGTTTCTTCTCTATCTTCCATTTCTTCTATTAAAGAACATAAAATCCAGTGAATCAGAAACAAATGTATGCTCTCCCTAAAATTGTGTATTTTTCTTCGGCCACTATGTCCTGTGCCAAAGTTTCTCAAACTTGTTACATGAATTCCAAGTGCATAATATATTTAAAAGAGTTCTGCTGGAGTGGAGAGCATTTGTCCTACTCACTCACTATGCATACTGGCTTCTTACTGAATAGTCATAGTCCCTAACACTGCCTAGCAGCATCCTCTGAGGCAAGACTATGCACACATTTTATGGAGTGTCCCATTTTCCTATTTGAATCAAAGTGTCCACAATAGTCTAGAGTTTTCTAGTCTTAATTGGCCCATGGCCAACTCCACTCCTGCCTCTACCAAAAGCAAAATGAAAATGGAGTAGGCAAGACCTACCAAGAATGGGCTGAGGCTGCTGCGTCCCTGAGTATCCCAAATCTGGAAGGAAGTGGGAAGTTATCAGGCTGAACCTGATAGATGAAATAGGTTCACTTGAAATATTTGGTTCCTCAATTCAAACAAATAAGTTGTTGAGAAATTTGCCAAATTGCTTATTGGAAACTGAGCAGAGAGCCCCATCCCAAGTAGGCCTATTGCTGGAGCAGAACTTATTCTGTATCCACAGCACTTCCATCTCTGCTTGCTCTCCTGATGGGGACTCAGGCACCTGACAGCGTTTCTTTGGAAGCTGGTAGAGTATGGCACACACACCCCAAAGGGGCCCACCTGGCTTTCACAAGGAGCGTAACTTCTTCTTATCTCATTGGGCATTAGTGACAACTGTAAATACTCACTTTCTTTTCAGCATTGAACTACTGGGGCCACCCAAGTGGATACCTGCCACATTTTCAGTCGAGTTGGAGGAGCAAGGCAACGGTTGGCACAAGATATGTCAGTGAGACGTCCACGAAGATCGCTCCAGATCAAATGGCAACCTCTCCAGCTCACCCATCTTCCCATGCTCACCCATCTCCCGATTCTGATAAAGAGCCTTGTATCTAGCGGGAGTTGGGCAGTTGCCCCATGACAATCCTGGAAGCAGCTGTTGTCAGTGTGCATTTTCAGATTCCCCTTGCTCTTGCATGATAGCACAGAGGGTGAATCGTAATATAGCTAAATTCTTTCAGATGGTGCTATTCTGAATTGTATTTCTTTTTGCATTGTCCATCTCATTTAAACCTTTCAATTACCCTGAGATTGCTCTTATTATATCCCTTAATATATATGAATATTGAGGCTCAGAGAAGGTAAATGACCTTCCTCAAATCACATAATAATAGAGCCAGTGCTGAAACCCAGGCCTCTACTCAGTCCTGTACTCTCTCACAATACTTATCAAGGATTAATAGCAGGATGCCTCTTAGATGCTTTTCCTTCTCATGTGCTATGTAAATGAGAACAGAAATCTTGCATGAGGAGATCAGTGACCTTTGGCAAGAGTACAGCAATTCTTCTGTCTCAAGAATGGCTTTGCCTGTGTGCTGCACATATCTCCTAGATTTAGCAAGAGGAAAAAAGACTCAGCCAATAGATTTTTCCCTTACAGTCGTGTACCTCCAAAGCCTTGTTCTTTTTTTAGGAAATGGTTGGAAATCTGGTTCTAGCAATCGCAACTACACAGTGTGTATTTAGCTTGGCTCATTCCAGAAAGATTCATCTGTGTTACAGAATAACATGTAGCATAAGAAAAACTTTAATATGCTGTTTATGGAAAAGAAGAAAGGATTCCAATAGAGCAGGCATCCTGGGTAGCCTGGGAGATCTGACAACATTTCCTTCCAAACCCTTAGCAGCTTGTGCTTCAATAAATCTTAAAGTAGTAATCAACATTACTACTTTAATAATGAAGGGGAAAAGAACTCCAATCACTAATAGATCTGCACTCCTCTGACATATACGGGTAGATCCCTGTCTAGATCAACTGCTACTTAATCCCAGCCTTTGGATTTTCGCTATCCACCTTGTTCTCCCTTCTCTATCTTACCTCCAAAGATGTGAGTTAAAAAAGATATTTGACTTGCTTTGTCATTTTGCATTAAAATAAAAGAATAATCTCCATCCTACTCGTGTCCTCCAAAATATATATCCCTTCCTTGACACAAAAGGCCCCTGTGTGTTGTCTCTGTCTGCATCTAAACTATAGTTGATGATCTTGTCAGATGCTAGTTGAGTGAAATGTAGAAGATGATATTTTCTCCACCGGATTGATCAAGGTCTTGAAAATGTGGGAAGTCAAGCTCTGATAGAGCTAGAGCCAGGAAACCTCATTCACTTCTTTGTCTACAGTTTTGAGCAATGACCAAGTGGCTCTGCCTCCTCCTCTTCTGCCATGGTCCTCACCCTCCAATTCCAAATACATCCATGCTTGAACTTTGCAATCTAGAAGAAGTGAAATTGCTTCAGTTGAGCTGGAAACTCTCATGTAATTTAATGATGCCTGTCTCTGAAAAATATAAAAGATGACAATTCCCTTTGCTAGGTAACAAAGAGTATCTTAAAACAATTTAAATATTATTTACAGCTACAATTGAGGCTGATGTTTAAGTGAATTTCTGTTCATTCTAAAAATCAACACCATGATTAACATTGAAAATGAAATCCACTTTCCACAACAATGTTAATTAAAATGTTATTTTCCCCTGCAAACAATAAATGGTGGCCTTTTCCCTGTTATTTGCCAGCTTAACATAATTAATTAAAAATAATTTTGCAAGCCATTTGTATTTTCAGAATGCAAAGTAATAATGCAATGATTCATTTCAATTATCTTAATGGATAAGATTTTAAAATACCATATTACTCTGAATTTTTGTAGCTTAGTGGTGATTATAGAAATAAACTAGATATAGCATTTTCACAAGGATTGCCATATTATTGTTATTTCTTTGTAGTTGTATAAATGAAGCCTCAAATACCTGCCAAAAGATGCATTTGGTTATTGTATTCTCCCTTCTAATAATTTTGCATGTTTAGGATCAAGTTAGCCTATTGGTAGCAATTATGGTTTATTTTTTAGCTGAAAACTCTGACTTTTGACTTCTTTGTACAAGTGGGAGCCATTTCTTAATACAACTGAAAACCTGCAACAAAAGTTAAGTCACTTGAGGTCTGGTCCTGGCTCTGCCTCTACCCAGCTGTGCCATTGGGAATCAGACTCTCTCCCACCCCAGCCCTACCTCCTCCTTAGGCCTAAGGTTTTTTTTCTGTGTAAAATGAGATGATCCCTGTGACTAATTCTAGTTCTGAAAGCTTGAATTTTGAAATAAATGTGGCAGCTAGGTATGGGTCCCATCAGCAGTGACTGTAGTGGATCTCACAGAAGAAAAAAATGGTGTGGGTGTAAGGACCAGAGAACCTGGTCATCATGGATGGGGCTGTCAGAACACGCTTCAAGAGAGAATTTTCCATCCAGCTGCAAGTAATATGGTTGAGTGCCTGGACCAGTTAACATGTCTTACGATTCTTTTCCATCATGCCACTAGTGAGCCCAAGCTAGCGCTTGAGCACGATAAGAATTCTAAGGCCTGAGCATTTCTGCCTAATGCAGTACTCGTCTGCTGCAAAATATTTGTTCCAAAACTCCTGTTGAGGTGGCTCTGTCAGATCTGCATCATGAGCTGATTTTATTCCTGCTCCATCCTGCTTCCAAATACCTTTTCTCTTTCACAGGTGTTACCCAGCAAGCCCCCATACATCTCTCACATTCCTAACTCCTTGGTACCTGCTTCCTAGAGGGCCCATCGGACACAAACATAGCAGAATTTTAAGAGCAAATACAGAGAAATCCTATAAATAGACAGGAAATGATTAGGCTAGTCTGGCTAGAGTGGAGCTTTTGAGTTGATGAGCAGTTGAAAATCAAGGTGGAAAATGAGATTAGGCATGGATTGATGAAGTTGAACAGCACTGTCGCTTGAGAGGTTGAGGCTGTTGTCAGATTGGAGCCCCAGCCACATCTTTAATCAACTTCCTAGAGACCATCCTCCTAGCCAGCAAGAGACTGTCTACATAACAGGAAATGACTGCTTTCACAGACCTATGTTATTTACATGCAAGTTCCTCAAGTCCTTACTGGATGGAGCTTGTTGAAAATAAGTACGCCTCAGCTCTTCCCTAGACTACTGAATTGGTGTCTCTGAGGATAAGAAGTACCTCCCAACACAGGCACAACAGTGCCATTAGTCTCATGGTATCCAGGGATACCAATTTCCTAATGTTGCTATAAACTGACCACTGCAAACTTATCAGTTTAAAACAACACAAATGTCTTATCTTATAATACTGGATATGAGAAGTCCTCCTGCCTAGGTTTGATCAGGCTAAAAGTCAAGACATCCACAAGCTATATTCCTTCTGGAGGCTCTGGGGGAAGACTATCTGTACTCTTTCTAGCTCCTAAAGACTACCCACCTACATGCCTTGTCTCATGGCTTCCTCTCTCTGTCCTCAAAGGCAGCAATCCTGCATCTCTTTAATCATTCCTTCATAGTCACATCTCACTCTGACTCTGTTCTTTTACCTTCATCTTCCATTTTTAAGAATCCTTGTGATTATATTGGACTTCAGATATCCAAACCTGTGTTCAAATCAGCCAGTTACCAATCTTAATGCATCTGCACTCTTAGCTCTCCTTTGACATGTGACACATTATAATTATAGGTTTTGGGTTTAGGATGTGAACATGGGGCTATTATTCCGCCAGCCACACCACGTTTGGAAACCAACAACCTATTCAATATAAATATTCCTTTCCAAGGCTATCATATGGACGAACTTTATCCAGTGAACCTATGTGACAAAATTGATGTTCCTTTTAAATGGGGTGAGTAGTCTTTAAAACATGTATATCCTTTCATCTGACAACTTCACCTCTAGGAGTGGATTTTAAGAAAGTAAATTTGGAGAGTACACAAAGATTTAAATATCCAGGTGTTCAACACTGTATTGCTCCTGATAGGGAAAAATGGACAGTAACATAAATGGCCAATAGTAGGCCATTCGTCAAACACATTAGTTCCCTGTACACTGAAAGTGAAACTATAGACATATATTTATTCATGAAAATACATATGAAATACAGAAAGTTATATACACATACACTATACATATGTGCACTTTAAATTCATTGTAAAAATACATATACATAATCAAGCTAGATACAATTATTTTTAAAGCACTACTGGTAATAGGAAAAGCTTGAAGTGACATCCATTTCTTTCCTTCTGTCTTTATTTCTTTCTTTTTCTTTTCTTTCGTACAGGGTCTCACTATGCAGTTAAGACCCATAGTGATCCTCCTGCCTCAGCCTCCCCAGCACTGGGATTACAGGCAAGCACCATGACGCCTGGTTTCAAGGATGACACAGCACACCCAAGGTTCTGGGGCTGGCATGGCATGTGGTACTGGGGATTGAACTTGGGACCTTGTGCTTGCCAAGCAGGCACTTAGACCACCAAGCTATCTCGCCAGCCCCCAAAGTGACATCAATTTCTGTCAAAGACAAATTTGCTAAATACATTGTGATGTGTCTCAACAATTGAATATTATAGAGCAGGTAAAAGTAGTCAAGTAGATTTATACACACTGATATGGAAAGACATGTAAGATACAGCATTAATTTTAAAAGGCAATTTATCAAATAATCTTCTGTATTTCATATTACTTCATATATGTTTTTGGAAAAGGGAAATGCCAGTACTGTGTATGTGTATGTCTGCATGTGTAGTATTATTGCTGTACACAGAGCTGCACAATTCCTGAGGAGACCATTAACATCCTGTCACATGACTGTGTGACAAAGACTCTCTGAAACACAAGGTATTCATTTGCAGATGCATGTTCACATATGTTTGTGTGTACATGTGTGTAACCATATATACACAGATGCATATACTGTATACATGTACACAGTATATGTGTATTTGCACATGCATAAGAAATGATTGAGATAATTTTAATTCATTAGCCAGGGTTTTAATGGGGAGAGTATGACTTGCAAGACCCCGTGTGTGTGCTCGTGCTGTGTTGTTGGTGGTTATCATACCTTTTCGTGCTATTTGAAAATTTACATACCTGCATTACTTTCATGTGAAAATCATTGTGATAAATATCTTAAGCAGAAAATCTTTAGTAAAATGAACAATGGCTGACTCTAGTGGTCATAATTATGACCCAGCACACTACACTCTGTTCTCTTGAAACTTCTTACTAACCCAGACCAGAAGTTTGGGATGGAATCATACACTCTTGAGGGCACACCACACTCAAAAGATTATGTAGGCCAGCCCTTCACTCTCAGATCAATAAGAGATGCAAATGTTCCACGAAAAAAATCATTATTTATCCTGTATGTGTTAATAATCTTCTTTGGGAAATATGAATTATCTGTGTTCAATAATTATTTTTTCCTGTTTAGTTACAATATCTGTAGAAACAAAATTCATTTCAAAATAATCATTGCATTTTATAAAATTACTCTTATACATTTTGTACACTTTTCACAATTTAAACCTCAAGGTGATCTTGTACAGCTGACAGATGAGGAGACTAAGGCTCGAGGCAAAGTGTAGACATAGCCACAAAGGGGAGAGGGAAGGAACTGATATTAAGGGAGCACCTACTATGCACTAGCTACAGTGTGGAACTTCATCTTATCTTCACCATAGGCAGATGCTATTTTCCCATCTTACAGATGAGGAAACTGAGTCCCTGAGACGTTCGGTAATTTCCCCCCAGGATCACAGGGCTTCAAACTTGGCAGAGCCAGAATTCCAAATTAGCTCTTTGCTTTCTAAGGGAAGTGCTTTGTCAGCTTCCCTGGATCCCTACAACGTTTCCCTGGTGAGCCTTGAATTCTCTTGATGTATCCCCTGCAACTTAAAGATATTTACTTTTTAATTTTTGCCAACTACCAAATCCTGCACTTGAGTACCTCAAAATTTCTGCCCCCAGCCCTTGTGGGCAGTGATGGATGCAAACTATAGTAGCTCTTAGATTTATTTAACAAAAAATAGAACATCGCTATTTCAGAGATAATCTTTTGCACCTGAGGTAGGAGGCAGGGGAAAAGAGAGACATCATTTATTTTTTGTGGTAGTTACTGCTTTTGGTATAAAAACACTGACTGTATAAGAGTGATCATATATGAATGATTCATGATGGGCAGGGGTAGGGGTTGTGGAGAAGAGGTACACTTGTCCAGTGGGTCTAGAGTTTTGATTTTGCAAAATAAAACTTCTAGCAATGCCATATAACTGTGCATTTATTTAACAGCACTGAACTCTCCATTTAAAAATGGTAATTTCATGTTGTTTTTCTATTGCACTTAGGAGGTGAAAACAGATTCTATTAGAGTTCCTGGAGCTTTTACCATAATGTGGCAGAAAGAAAACAATGAGTAGACCCAGTCCTAGCCCAGGTCCAGTGAGTGTGTAGAGAGCTTCCTGCTACCCTGCACCGGCGGGACCAGTCCAGCCCAGGCACAGCGTGGGCCTGACCCTCTCCCACCCCCTTGGGCCGCCCACCACCACTCCGCAGTACCTCCCCCACCCTGCCCGCCCAGTAGGAATTTCTGCCGACTTCCGGGAACCCCCAGACCAAGTCCTAACCCAGGTCCGGTGAGTGTGTGG
>NW_004524743.1:1008064-1011796 GCF_000260255.1 Octodon degus
CTACCATTTGGAAGCCCCTTAGACATGTATTTGGATTTTCTGATTATTTGTTGAGCTGGCCAGTGAAGGTGTGTGCCTGCTCTCCTCTGTATTTTATTTATTTTTATTTTTTCTCCTATGTATTTTAAACTTCATTAAGAAGTTCACCAATGGGTTGACAGTGTAGCTCTGTGGTAAATTGCTCACCTACTGTGAATGAGGCCCTGGGTTCTGTTCTCAGTTCTCAGTACTAAAAGAAAAAAAGTTTACCAAAACAAGAAGTTATAATTTTGCTAGTCCGTTTTCCCAGTATATTATTGTTTTTCTAATGCTTAGCTTACTATCTTTCACAGAGGGAGCAGTCAGTGAACACTGATTATCTTTTA
Organism: Octodon degus; assembly: GCF_000260255.1. Classification (NCBI taxonomy): domain Eukaryota; kingdom Metazoa; phylum Chordata; class Mammalia; order Rodentia; family Octodontidae; genus Octodon; species Octodon degus. Next base: position 1,008,430 of record NW_004524743.1, read on the forward strand.
ATGGTGTTGTGTATTCTACTGTTGAGCCTGTCATTATTGGAATGGAAGAATATACATTAGAAGAGTGACAGTAGTAGTTTAAACATGTAGAACCTTAGAATTTGAAGCTCTGAATCTCTGATTTTCATGCAAGTGGAACAGGTTGCGTAGAATAGGCAAGGGATGTAGATCAGGTTAAACGTGCAAGTGGGTCTCTTGACCAGGGCGATTAAAAAAAAATGAAAAGGGACATCTCACATGTATCTGAAGTGATCAACCAACCTAGTTTGCTCCGGACTGATCTAGTCTTAGCATTAATTATCTCATGTCCCCAAAATCCATCAGTTCCAGGCAAACTAGGACAGCTAGCTGTTCACTATGTATCACTTTATATGTATTACAATATTCATTATCCTTTTGTATTGGTTAGAGTTCACTAGAAGGACTGATTTAATACAAAAAATCATACGAATATATAGGACTTGTAAGGGAGGCTTACAGCACTGGTCAACAGAGGCAGTGTGAAAGAGTGCAAGAAAGCTCTCTTCGTGCTGGAGAACTGAAAGATTCAATCAGAGGCAGACATCTAAAAGGTGATGGCAACGTCTGGCACTTCTCTGAAGCAGAAGTGAGAACTTCTTTCTTTTTTTGTTCCATGCAGGCTACAAGCCTATTGCTTGGTGGTACTCACATCCAATCTGTCTCCCCTGTTGAGTAAATCAGTCATCCAGGCACACTCCAAGCTATGCTAACCAACCTTGCCAGGCATTTCTTAATCAAGTTGACACTATAATTAACAGTCAGATATTTACAATGGTATCAGGAAGAACTATTTTTTTTCCATTTTACTTTTGAGAGGATGGAAGCTTGGAGGTATTAAGTCACTTGCGTAAGGTCACACAGCTAGGAAGCAGTGGAGTCTCACATGTAGCCCTGGTTGGACAGACTCCAACATCAACATTCTCCCCACTCTACAGCAGCTGCAATGGGCCAAAATAGAGAGGTACCCTCTGTCAGTGGGGACTGAATTATAGAACTCTTCCTATTTGGAAAGATATTCTTTAACTTGTCTAGAGACAGTCTGAGAGAATTCAAGACTAGTTTGATGAAGTCAAATTGGATTACCTCCATTGGCTCAGAGCTGAAAGCTTAGATTTTAGTGTAGCCATTCTGGACAAAGTGTTCATTAAAGCTTTGTGCTACAACTTGGGTCTTGAAAGCCCCACAAAGTTGCATAAGTTAAATCTTTGGCTGCCAGCCTGAGGCATGCTGAGAGATGGCAGAACATTTACAAGGTGGGACATGGTAGAAGAACGTTAGGTCACTGGGGGTAAAGCTTTGAGGGGAATATTGGAACTACCTGTCCCTTTTTCTTTCAAGGTGAGTGGTTTTGCTCTACCACATCCTTCCTGCCATGATGTTCTGCTCTGGCCCAGGCCCAGAAATAATGGAGCCAACTGACTATAGACTGAAACCTCTAAAGCCTTGAGCCTACCCTTTCCTCCTTTTAGCTGGTCATATCAGGTATTTTGTCACAGTGATAGAGAGCTGACTAATACACTTTTCAGTATGGATAAGCTTTGCAGAACTTTCCCTTGTTGAGAAACACATCCCTATAAGCCACTAAATTAACTAACAGAAGGTTAAATTCGCAGAGGACTTAGAGCAGCTTTTCTGATCAGTTTCTATATAACCGACCAAGCAAGATGGTCAATCTCCCCCTAGAGCAGGGCTTCAAAACCACAGTCACAGTTTGAGATAAATGTTGTTGTTTTTTTTCCAAGTGCCTCCTCAAGTCCTAGAAAGGAGCACTATTGTCATTTGCTGAAAAAAGTAACAATCATGGTTGCTTTATTATCTTTAAGAGTCACAAGCCCAGGTTTCTACTATAGATGCAAAGCTTCAGAAGATGAAAGACTGGAATCTCCATGAGAAGATGTTCAGAAGACATCTGGAAAGACATGGTAAAACATGAACACAAGAACAAATAAACAAAAGGCAGAGAAAGAAGTAACAATGCCTACCTATATCAGTGAAAGAGTTACATGAAACTATACTTAAGGGGTACCATGATGGAACATTCTGGAATAATCAATGGGCACACCATTTGAACCTTTCTTTATCATTTATGTAAAATCACAGCTACAAATGACTCAACTATCCACTGAAAAGCAATTTAGCAGGTCCTAAGTATTCGGCACCACAACAGGTAGGGCAAGCCTCAGTATTGACATATCTACCCATATATTTGACATTGAATTTGATTTCATCCTCAAAAGCTGAAAGATAGTCTTTAGAATTCTATTAGCTAATGCCACCACATGTAATTATGCATGAAGTTCCAGAAATTTGGAAACATTGTCTGCCAGTGAGCCAACACACTTTGTGACACAACAACAACAAATATTCAATGGATGATTTAACTGGGCCGAAATCCAACCAATTAATACTTTGGCCTTATTTTTACCTGTTACCCAAATCTCACAGAGTTGACCACTCTTAAAAAATTGAAGAGCATTATGGCCACCCACTCTCTAAAGAAAAGGGCCAGTTTTTTAAAAAACAGTGTCTGTGTCTGCACCATGCCTTTAAAAAAAATCATGTCTAGTTTAGCAATAGAATTCAATAAATTTTTGTTCAATAAGTGAATAAATGATAACATTATGCTGCTGACAAGTTGATATTATGCTTGGTTAATGGAGAGTATGCATGAACTTTACAGATCCTTCTTGGACCATGCCATCCTCCCCTAAGGCTGGATTACTTGCCCTCCTTTGAGGTCCCAAAGTTCCCTGGGCTCTACAACCTTGATATCAGCTTCTAGCATCAGTCACCTCATGATAATCCCAGTTTAACATTTCTTGTCATAGAGAAATGGGCAAAGAAAATGTGGCATTTATATGCAATGCCATAAAGAAAGATAAACTTAAGTTGTTTTTAGGAAAATAGATGCTCTTTGAGGCCATAATGTTATGTGTAATAAATTAGAAACACAAGCTTAAGTATTTTTTTTACAAACCTCTTTTTTTTAAAGTCAACAGAAAATGGAAATATACTTCTTAAAGTTTCTAATACTAGGAGAAGATATCATACAATGTCTTTAAATAAATTGTAAGTCAAAGATACAGTATAAATCTTAGAGCAAAAATTAAGATTAAGCAATATTCAGAAAATTAAATGTTTCAAAACAATTTACCTAAGAAAAAGTTTTCATGAAAGCAAAGAAGTACTAAAGAGTAAAACATAAGATAAATACTGGAATGGCAAGTAAATGACCAGCACTTCTAACAGTTTGAGGATAGGATATCACACAAAGTTCTAGTGTGTTGTGGACATGCATAATGACCGTGACAGTTACTGGCGGCTAGGCGTCACTTGTGGAACTGAG
>NW_004524743.1:1013200-1017802 GCF_000260255.1 Octodon degus
GGGTCTTGCCTCTAGCCTCTTTGCAGGGAGTTCTGCTGAAGCGTTCCATGCTGGACCTGTGCTCTGGGTCTGTTCAGGATCCCGCCAGGCCCTGGGTCATCTCACTCACTTGCCGGCCTGCGCTCTGGGTCTATTCAGGATCCTGAGGGCCCCAGGTCATCTCACTCACTCGCCGGCCTGCTCTCTGGGTCTATTCAGGATCCCACCAAGCCCTGGGTCCAAGCTTAAGTATTGCATGCCTAATTCTCTTACATAAGAAAGTCAAAACATGAATAATTGCAGAGCAAAATGAAAGGATAGATACTAAGAAATAGATCTTTTGCAAAATGCAAGGGAATCAAAAGCTGGATGGAAGGGGAAAGGAGATGAGGAGAAGAGGATAGAGAAAATTAAGATGTGTTATGTAGGGTCAGCCAAATAGCTCAGCAGATTAAAGTGCCTGCAAGAAGGCACAGGGGCCAGGAGTTTGATCTCTGGGCCTGCCATGCCAGCCCAGCCCCCGGGGCACGCTGAGATGGCAATTGAGACTGGGTGTGGTGGCACGGGCCTGTAATCCCAGCTCTTGGGAGGCTGTAAACAGGTGGATCACTATGAGTCTGATCTAGTAGTGAGACCCTGAACACCTTGTAGATCCTTCCTTAAAATAAAAAAAAAGATGTGCTATGTGTATGTACCAACTCCCCAATAGGAGTGCCATTATTAGGTACTACAAACACATACCAATAAGATTTTTTTCAAATTTCCTTCTGTTTTCCCTGCTAGACTGTGAGCTGGCTCTTCTCTTCCCTTCTCCTCCACCCCTCCCCACCTCTTCTTTTCCCTCCCCTCTCCTCCCCTTTCCTTCCCTCCCCTCTCCTCCCCTGTTCCCTTTTATTCTCTGAGCATCACTATGTATTTGTTAATGGCTTAATGCATAAATAGAAATTCTGCTCTGCATTCCAGCTTTGGAGCAGTGAACGTATTGCTCTTTCTCCAGCTCTACTTGTTCATCAACCTACTTTGTGACTAAACAAGTATCTCAGCTTCCTGGGAGCTAGCCTCAGTGAGCAGTGAGAGCAGAGATGGGCCTTCAGTGGGGGAGAATGCAAGGTAGTCCCTGATGCCAGAGTTCTGAGACAGACCTAAACCTGGAAGGAGATTTCTCCTTCAGAACAAAGTTGACAGCGAGGGGGGGAAGGAGGATGACTAGTTTTGTTGTGGTTAATGTTTGACCTTGGATTTTGAACAGATGAAAAGTGTAAGGTGCTTCTCTATTACTTTCTGACTGACTTTGGGCAATCATCTCTCTGAGCCTCATTTCCTTGTCAGTATTTATTATGAGCATCTTGCCATTTCCATTAACCATCGTCAAAGTGAACTCATAATGGTATGTTTAGAATGATTCTAATGTTTGAGTAATAAAAGCTACAATTTAATGAGCATTCATTGTGGGCCAGGGTCCGGGCTAAATGCTTGAGATGCATCATCTCATTGAATCTTCATAATAACCCTTTAAAGTAAGAATCACTGTACCATTTTACAGAGAAGGAAATGAAAGCTTGGAGTGGTTTGGTAAGTGGCCCAGCCCATGCATTCGGTGAGTTGCAGAGTAAGGATTCAAGCCTGGTTTTGTCTGACTCCAAAGCCTGTGCTCTTAACCCCTGTCCTCAACTCCTGTGGAATAATTAAGGGATGCTAAAATGGGAACCTACCTGTAAGAGCCAAAGACAAAGTAAATAAATGGAAAAGCTCTTGCCTTTTCTTGAAAGGCCATTAGTTCCAGTAGCATTTCGGTATAAAACAGAAAAAACAATAATAAGATTGGCCCAGACAGGCCACTTTATGAGTATGATGGGCTTTTTCCCTATTGGTAGCTAAATTACCATCCATTTAACTACCTTAATGACTCTTGATCTGAGACATAGAGCTTGCATTTGGCTCTTTAGAAAATCAAAATAATATATAATTGGACAGCTTTCTTTAGGGGACCTTTGTAAACACTTGAGGAAAGAAAAAAAAACCACCAGTTCTCAATCTTTTAAAGCCAAAGATCATCTCAAACTCCATGCACTTTTTTTCAAGGGCTTTAATGCAGCAAATGGTAACCACCCTTGATGCAGTCCTTCCCTGGAGATCTGCGAACTTCATGGGTGTCGCAGCTTAGTTAACAGTGGGAATGGTCTCAGTGACTCATACAGCACCTATTGCCCTAGTTTCAGTCTGAAATTCACAAACTGAATAGGTGCTGAGGAAGCAGATTTTGGCTAACCCAAGTGTGATCTCACCTCTTTAGAGAAAGTCCAAGTTGTGCAAAGTTTAGAGAAGGACGTGTGGCCCCTGCACAGGGCAGACCTGGCCTAGAGACGAGTTTAGGCTTTGGGAGTCTCTGCTGCTCTCTGCTGGCCACAGGCTGTTGCTGTATTTGATTGCCTTTGAAATGGTTCCTGCCAGGACTTCTATGACTGTGGCTTTTGCTACTAGTATTACAAGGCAGTGCTGTTTGTTGAGTCCCCTCTAGGTGCCAGGTTCTAAGTTAGGTGCTGTGGAGACCAAGGCAGCAAGTCCTGGTCCTTGTCCTTGGTAAGCCAAGTCTAGTGGAGAAGAGAGTCTCAAACAGAGTTACAAGTAGGGGCACTTAAGTGTCTAACAGATGACAAAAGATCCCTCCATCTGCAGTAACTACACCTCTCCCTTATTTTCTACAGGGGACTGATGCCAGGACTCCCCTTAGATACCAGAATCCCTTATATAAAATAGTATTAAATTTGCATAGAACATATATGCACACTCCTATACTTCACAATATCTCTAGATTATTTATAATATCTAAGACAATGTCAATTCAGTATAAACAGTTGTTATACTGTATTATTTAGGGAACGTATCAAGGAAAACAGCCTGGATGTGTTCCCCTACAGATGCAACTTTTTGAAAATTTTCCATCTACAGCTGGTTCAATTTGAGGATATAGGACTGACTGATATGGACAAGGCACTTGTACTGAGTTACTCCTGTGTGTCAACTGCCACACATGGTTTCTGCAATACAAGCACAGAAATTTCTCATCTCATTTGATCATAGCAAATCTGTGCGGTTTGCAGGGGAAATATTAATAGCCTCACTTCAGAGATTAGGAAGCTGAGGCTCTGAGAAGCAGATGAATCGCCTAATGTAACACAGCTAACTGCTTGATTACTGAGGCTTAGCCTTACTTTCCCATGGAATCCCCTTCCTCCAGGTGGTGCCACACTGAGAGATTAGCAAGGTGACAGTCACAGTCAGGTGCTACATAAATCAGGCCGCCTGGACCCAAGCCCTGGTTCTTCGCCAGTCTAATAGCAGACAAATTACTTAACCTCTCTGTGCCTCACTATTCCCGTGTTTTCAATAGCAGGAAGACTAGTACTTGTAAGGTTATTTTGAGGAGTGTTTCTCTCAGCCATATGAAACATATCTGTGGAATATTAGCTTTATTCTTACTTTCCACAGGTGAGGCACATTTGTGGACAAAGGAGTATGTTGGAAACTCAAGGAAGGTGAGAAGTGCTGTGCAGTCACATCTGAAGGGCTACTCCTTTAAATTTAGTTTCTTAGTACACATGTGTAGTATTTTCTGCATTGTGTATTCAGTTGGCAAGTGTACACCTACTCTCGTATGATGGACAGGCTCTCTATGCAGAGTTTGCTCTGACAGCTCATTTCTCACTTCTTCTTGTCTCTGAGACTATTGGCAGATGGGATGGGGCAACAGGGAGTGAAGGAAAGGTGAACTTGCCTTTGCAGTGTTGGGCGTGGACAGAGAAGGGAGCTGTGAGAGGGATCACAACTTGTACACATCCACTCTAGAGGCTTCAGCTCCGAAGAGATTCATCTTAGCCATATCTGCAAAACAAGGCCAGCATGAACTGGGACTGGGAATGTAGATAGAGATTTTGTTACATAATAGTTGTAGAAATCAGATCTTCTCACTGTCTCAGTGCTGGGTTCCCCTGATAATCCCTTTCTTCCATGTTGCTACTTCTATAATCTCTCTGACAGCTGCTGTTTTGGCTTCTTCATGAGCTCTTCTTTCTATGCCCCTTCTCCCGTCCTTTCCTATAACATCAATGGTCATCTATTTCCAACTGATGATTCTGAAATGTCTGTCTCCTGCCAAGGCCTTTCCTTAAGTTCCCAACTCACCGTCCAGCTGCCTACATGCTGGACACCAGCACTCCAAGTCCCTCCACCACCAGCCATGGTCAATGTGGCACTGCACCTGTGTTCTCTGCATCATCTGCTGACAGCATCAGCAATCCAGCCAGCCGAGGTAAGACCCTGGCACTCATGTCTATGAGACATAATTCACATGCCATAATATTCACCTTTTTAAAAAGTGTTTCACTTAGTGCTCCTTCAAAAATTTGCAAAGTTGAGACCCAGTCCTAGCCCAAGTCCGGTGAGTGTGCGGAGAGCTTCCTACTACCCTGTGCCGGCGGGACCAGTACCAGCCCAGGCGCAGAGTGGGCCAGACCCTCTCCCAGCCCCTTGGGCCGCCCCCCACCACTCCGCAGTGCCTCCCCCACCCAGCCCGCCGAGTAGGATTTTCTGCCGACTTCCGGGAGCCCCCAGACCCAGTCCTAG
>NW_004524743.1:1023304-1032760 GCF_000260255.1 Octodon degus
CCCCAAATCAAAGCAAAACAAACAAACAAACAAAAATCCCTTGCTTTTCAGTGCTACCACTGCTGCTCTTAGTCTTGCATCATTTCTCACCTGGACTATTGCAATAGCCTCCGAACTCATTCTTACTCTGGTTGGCAGAATGAGCTTTCTAAACCAGGCATCTGACAATGTCATTGCCCAGCTTGAAACCCTTTATACAGGGCTCTTAACCGTGGTGTAGACTCACTTGGACATATTTCGAAGACCATGATACCCAGGCTGTACCCCAAACCACTCTAATTGGAATATCTAGAGGTTGTACTCAGCCATCAGTGTTGCAAAAGCTCTTCAGGTGATTCCAATATGTAGCCAAAACCAGAGCCATTGCTTTCAGTGGTTCTGTATTGCTTGTAGAAGTGATGGCAAACCTTTCAGAGCTTTCAGTGATACAAACAGGCCACTGTGTCACACATGCCACAGGTTCACCACCACTGGTTTATATGATAAAGTTAAAGCAAGTTTCCTAACATAGTCCATAGTGTCATCGTCTCTGGCTCCTGCTTATCTCTTCACGTGGATCTCATATGCCCTTCTCTGCCTCACTCTTGACATACATTCACATGACAGAGAGATACCCTGATCAGCACATTGTACCTAACACAAGTGTGTTTTCCTTTCCATGTCTCCTGTCTGGGATAATGCCTTTAGCCCTCCTCACTGAGGGAAGTTCCTACTTATTCCTGCTAGTTCTCCATGTATAGGAACTCTTCTCTTATCACGTCCTTGTCATCCTGTATACTCCCTCAGCTCTATAGGAATTACTTGTTTTCCTTAGAAAACTGAAATACATAGCTGGGGAGATAACTCAGTGGTGTAAGCACCTGCCTGGCAAACACAAGGTCCCCAGTTTGATCCCCAGTACCACATGCCATGTCAGCCCCAAAATCCAGGTATGGTGGTGCACGCCTATAATCCCAGTGCTTGGGAGGCTGAGATAGGAGGAACACTATTAGTCTGAGTATCTTATTGAGACCCTGTACCAAATAAATAAATATTAAAAAAGAAGACTGGGACACCTCCCCAATTAGCTGATTTATTCATTTATGACTATTATCTAAATTTATCACACACTATACAAAAAGTTGTTGGATGCTTTTGTTTGTCCTATCCTAGCAGGCAGACTCTGGTTTAACAGGCCATTACATAAAACAAAGTAGGGCCTAATATGAAGCAGATGGCTTCATAGATCCTTTCTCCTAAAATTCCCAAACTGACACATAAAGAAGCATCATCTCAACCTTGAATCCCACATGCACAACCTCCTCTGACAAGTCTCTACCCAACTGACTGATTTTAATATTGTAACTCTATCATGATCACCTAGTAGTAACTGATGGGCCAACCACACCAATTGCCAAGCCCATGAGCTCTCATAAGTCCATCTGTCTGAGAAGAGCATCAGCTTGGGCAGAGCACTGCCTGCCCAATGTCTAGTCTCAAATTTGACCCCTTGTTTGGTGGTTTTTTTCTATATATGTCTCAAAGCCATACCTATACACCTATAAATCGAATTTCTGTCTCCCCAAATCCATACGTTGAGACATAATCTTCAAGGTGATGTATTAGGAAGTGAGGCTATTGGAAAGTGACGACACTGTGGGAATACAGCCTCATGAATAGGATCAGTGAGAGATTCACTTGTGAAAGACTCTTCAGCGAGTCTTTCAAAGAGACCTTGTGAAAGGGTCTTCAGAGATCTCTCTTGGTTCTTCTTCCTGGGGAAAGAAGGCACATTGAAAAGATGGCTGTAGGGGCTGGGGAGATGGCTCAGTGGAATAAGCGCTTCCCTGCCAAGTGCAAGGGGCTGAGTTCAATCCCTGGTTCCACCAAAAAAAAAAAAAGAAAGAGAGAAAGAAAGAAAGAAAGAAAGAAAGAAAGAAAGAAAGAAAGAAAGAAGAAAAAAAAGAAACAAAAGATGGCTGTTTGTGAACTACGAAGCGAGACCTCACCAGATACTGACCCTGCTAGCACCTTGATTTTGAACTTCCTAACCTCCAAATCTGTGAGAAATGTATTTTTAAGCTGCCCAATCTCTGGTATTCTTTTATCGAAGCCTGGCTGAACTGAAATAAACACTAACACTAATTTACCCATATTGTGTTGCTAGCTACAATACAGTACAGATGGAGAATCTTTTAGAGCTTTCAGTCATACAAATAGCTTCCTGCAAAATAAATACCATAAGTTCACCACCACCATTGCTTATAGAATGACTTGAAGAAATATGAGACAGATCAGGCCTCAGCCTCCTCAGCAGCCATCCGTGGTCTGCCGACCATGAATCCCCACAAAGTAAATGAGCTTCGGGCCTTCTTGAAAATGTGTAAGCAAGATCCTAGCATCTTGCACACAGAAGAAATGCTCTTCTTGAGGGAGTGGGTGGAGAGCATGGGGGGTGAAGTACCACCTGCTACTCAGAAAACTAAATCAGAAGAAGATATCAAGGAAGAAAATGCAGATAGTAAGAAGATGGGGGAAAACATAAAGACAGACAAGCCATCAAGTGAAGAAAGTGATTTAGAGATTGACAGTGAAGGTGTAATTGAGCCAGATACTGATACCCTGCAAGAAATGGGAGATGAAAACGTAGAGATAATTGAGGAGATGACGGATCAAGCAAATGAAAAGAAAGGAGCTGCCATGGATGCTCTAGATTATGATGAACCACAGAAAGCCTGTTGACTTGTTCACAGATGCCATCAAGCGGAAGCCTCGCTTGGCCATTCTGTATGTCAAGAGGGCCAGCGTCTTCATCAAATTGCAGAAGCCAAATGCTGCCATTAGAGATTGTGACAGAGCCACTGAAACAAATCCTGGTTCAGCCCAACCGTACAAGTGGCAAGGGAAAGCACACAGACTTCTGGGCCATTGGGAAGAAGCAGCCCATGATCCTGCCCTTGCTTGTGAACTGGATTATGTTGAGGATGCAAGTGCGATGTTTAAAGAAGTTCAGCCAAGGGTGCAGAAAATTGCTGAACATTGGAGAAAGGATGAGTGAAAATGTGAAGAACAAGTGATCAAAGAAAGAATAGAAAGGATTAAGAAGGCCCAAGAAGAGCATGAAAAAGCCCAAAGGGAGGAGGAAACCAAACGACAATTGGGAGTTCAGTATGGCTGTTTTCCAGGCGGCTTTCCTGGAGCGATGCCTGGTAATTTCCCAGGAGGAATGCCTGGGATGGGAGCAGACATGGCAGGAATGCCTGGGCTCAGTGAGATTCTTAGTGACCCAGAGCTCCTTGCAGCCTTGCAGGACCCAGAAGTTGTGGTGGCCTTCCAGGATGTGGCTCAGAATCCTGCAAATATGTCAAAATATCAGAGTAATCCAGAGGTTATGAATCTCATCAGTAAATGGTCAGCCAAATTTGGAGGTCAAGCATAATGCTTATCTGACAAAGCCCTTCCTAATAGAAAAGCATCCTAGATCACTAATGGATATAGCAATAATACAAACCAGTGTACCTCTGACCTCATTAGGAGAGCTGGGGTGCTTTGAAGATGATCCCTTCCCCTCCTCACCAGATGGGGCTGAAGTGTTTTACGATGGTTTTCCATTAGGGTATTCATTCAGATAATGTTTTCCTACTAGGAATTACAAATCTTAAACACTTTTTTTGGTACCGGGAATTGAACTCGGTATGTCACACTTGCCAGGCAGGCACTGCGCCACTGAGATATATCCCCAGCCCTTAAACACTTTTTAAACCTTAAAAAATATTTAAAACATTCAAAAGGTCTAATAATCCCTACATTTTTCTTAATCATTTTTAGATATTTTTCCCTTTGAATTACTGGCCAAGGAAGATACTTATGTATGAACATTTATGAGCTTAGTAGGAATAAAATGAAGTTTTTTTGGGTGGGAAGCGAATCTCATTTAAGAAGATAAAGTTTGAGTTGATATATGGTTACTTAGGCATTTTGATTTGACTTTTACAGATTTCTTTTTTTAAAATGATTTATTTCAGTATAACTATTGGGACCACCAGCATTTGAATATGATCTGGTTAAGCACTGGAAGTGCTGGTAGGACAGCAGGAGTCTTATACCATGTTTTCTATACTATGTACCCTTGTACAGTTTGCATTTAAATCTTACACTGTGCTGAAGGAGTGATCTTTTTTCTAAGACACAGTGGAGTTGGGTTAATTAGCTCTGCTCTTATCCAAATATCAAATATTATTTCCAAAAAGAAAAAAGAAATATGAGACAATATAGTAGGGTACTTTGTCATCTGGAATATGCTGTATTGCTGTTTAACTCACGGTTGTTGACCTTGTGCACACAGTGGAATCACTTAGGGATTTAAAAAAATACTAATATCTATAAGTAAATCAAGTTCCTTAAAGAAATCAGGTAAGTTAAGGGCCAGGGAGATAACTCGGCGGTCTAAGCGTCTGCCTGGCAAGTGCAAGGACCCTGGTTTGATCCCCAGTACTGCAAGCCATGCAAGCCCCATGTTGGGCTGGCTACCAAAACTGGGTATGGTGGCAGACACCTGTAATTCCAGTGCTGCAGAGGCTGAGACAGGAATATTACTATAATCCGAGCTGCGTAGCAAGACCCTGTACCCAGTAAATAAAGAAAAAAATTAAAATTTAAGAAATTAAGTAAGTTAATAAAACTACTGATTCCTGGGCCTCATTCCCAGAGATTATGAATTAATCTGTTTGCAGGGTAGCAGTGCAAACATGAATATTTTTAAAAGCTTCCTAGGTGAGTCTAACATATTGGCCCAATCACACTTTCCCTGGCTTGGTTCCAGGCATAACACAGGCAATGTTATGACTTAGTCTTCCAGCACTGTTGCTCAGGTTCTTAGGGCTACTCCAAGTGCATCGTTCAGGACAACCATCTCCCTGTATTTTATTTTTGTTGTTGTTTTTGTCTTTCTTTTTTTCTTTTGCATTTTAGGGAAGGGTCTACAGGGGGTGCAGGGTCTCACTACTAGATTGGACTCGTAGTGATCCGCCTGTTTACAGCCTCCCAAGAGCTAGGATTCCAGGCATGCGCCACCATGCCCAGTCTCAATGTCTATCTCAGAGTCCCCCGGGGTGGGGGCCGGTATGACAGGGGATCGAATCCCCAGCCCATGCTCCTGCTTGCAGGCGCTTTAGTCCACTGAGGTATTTGGCCAGCCCTTCTCCCTGTATTTCCTTTCCCTCAGGCTTTACGGGCTTGCTCTCATTATTCTACCCCTACTCAGGCAGGAGCCTAGAACTCATTCTTACTTGTAACTTGGTCTTTTAAAATCATCCCTCCTGGATTTTATTTTTCACTTGTTCTTCCTAGGTCCAAACTGAAAGCCCAAAGTGAGAGAAACCCGTGCTCCAGAGTGACTCGCTGGGGTTTGGTGCCAAATCTCATAACGCTCACTTTCCAATAAAGGGTGACTAACTTATGAAGTAGCACTGCCCCCACCCCCTCCTTTTTAGTTCCTCACAATGCCTGCTATCATCTACTTTATAATTAGTAGCTGATTAGCATGAAAACGCTCTTCTTCATGAATTAGGCTTCACAACTGTATTTCCAACTTCTGACCTAAATTTCAGGTCCATTTAGGGCTTTTGTTTGTTTATTTGCTTCCCACTCCCACTCTCCACCTCCACTTACCAAATCCTTGAAACACAACCTGAACAAAGCAGCTTGAAAACATATTCAGGCTGTTGGTGCACACAGAGAGAAGAGCTCCTAGGTGTGTGTTCCTGCCAGTGGTTTTTGCTGGAGAAGATCAAGGTCAACAGACATGATGGGGGATCAAGGTACAAGTTTCCCATAAAGGAAACAGGATGTACTTAAGGGAATGGACAGCTTTTATTGTAGGTTCAGGATTTACAAAATCAGCGCTCATAGCTTTTCAGGGAGAGGATGGATTTTCCAATTTGGGTTGGGAGTTGGCACACATTATGGGTAATTCTGAAAGAGTTCCTCACCAGTTGATTGCTGACCAAGACAGCAGCAGCACTACAGCCCTCTCTCTGAAAAGGCTCCGCCTACGAAGCATCCCACTTCCTCTACAAAGTTTACTTATTTTGCTTATCAGCAAGAAAATGAAAATGTCGTTTTCACTCTCTATTATCATCTTCCCAACTCAGCACTTAAAGGAGCCTCTGTCATTTTGATTTATTCAAATGATCTGAAATGTCAACCTAGTGAAGATCTGTAAGCGGCTGTGGGTAGTGTCAGCCATGGTCCTGAAAAGCCGATGGACTTCAACTATCTGAATGGATGTCAGAGATGGACAAAGTTGAGCATGGGGAAGCCATTCTTGCAATGCTTTGAGGTGATCTGGGCACACTCATCAAGGAAGCCACATCTTCTGCAAGCTCAAATGACATCATTTTGAACAAAAAGAAACTAGTACTGAGGGGAGACTTTTCCCCCAACTATGATTGCTTAGAGAGCCTTGGCATGTATTTCTAATGCTTTATGAAGCAGAACCTTTTGATCCAAACCCACAGTCTAATCTCATTGATTGGCAATAGCTCCAGCAAACTTACAATTTAAATGAATTTGAGGACTTCGTGGAAAGCCTCATTAATGTCTACAAGGATACCCTCACATGGTGCTCAGCACAGGGGCAGGAATCACTCATTTCATGTTAGCCACTGCTATGATGATTGGAAGTTCACTTCCAGAGAGTTCTGCTAGTAGTTGAGAGATGTGCTTAAGATAGCTGGGATTTGGCTTCAAGCACACTGACTTTTCCTGTAGGACTATCCTTTCATGGCTGCTCTGAAGTCCTAGGTAGTCAAAGCCATGACAAGAAACCTTGGTGGGGCTGGGGGTGCACTCCTGTAATCCCAGAACTCTGGAAGGACGAGGCAAGGGAGCAGCAGGTTTGAGCCCAACCTGGGCAACTTAGTGACTTAGTGAGATGGTGTCTCAAAATAAAGAAAAAGATTGGGAATGTAGCTCATGCAAAGGCCCTCAGTTCAATCCCCAGCAGTAGGAAAGAAAATAAGAGAAAGAACTCCTGGGGAAATGTTTTCTCACTGGACTAACTAAAAGTGTTGGAAATTCTGTTATTGGGCTGGAATTCAGTGAACTCTAATGGGTTTTGGAATAATTGGGTCAGTGTGTGAGGCTTGGAAAGACGAGAGCTCTCTTTTGCTGTAAGGTTTGCTAGTAACTGGGCATTAGAATCAGACCTGCGCTGTCTTGCTACTTCCTTTAGGACCAGGCAGGTGATGGCTCAGGGAACACTTAGCAAGGCCTCACTCCATTTCTCAGCAGGCAGTGGCACAGTAGCTTCATGCTGAGGAAGTTGGTAGTTAAGTGCTATTTGGAGATCTGACCTTGTTCTAGCTGAGGTTGGTATGGCTTCCTCTAACATTTTCCAAGTGGCCTTTGTGGTTCAATAGCACACTGAGCTCTTGTTTAATGCTTTTAAAGTGAGGACAAAAGGATGAATATGTGCAGCTGTCTCTGGTGCACATTAGTGAGTACCTCCTCTGTGCTAGGTCTTGGATGTACCGCGAGGGGCCAGCCAGCCCCAGTCACAGTTCTAGTCAGGGAGAAAGTAATGTGCTGAGCTAACTCCTATTGGCTCATGAGAGTTGACAGATGCTCTGAAACCTTACACAGCAGTTGTTCAACACCCAAGTTTTGAAAATTAAATTATACGGTCAGTCCTCTGTATCTGTGAATTCAATCATGAATCAGAAATATCAGAAAAATTGTGTAAGTACTGACACGTTTTTCTTGTCATTTTCCCCTAAAAAGATACTATTGGAACTATTCATGTAACATTTACATCGAATTAGATACTATAAGTTATCTAAGGGCTGGAAATGTAGTTCAGTGGTGAAACATTAGCTTAGCATATGGGCCGTCCTGCTTCCCATTCCAAGTAGTCCTAAAACAAACACAATTGCCTGGCAAGCACAAGGTCATGAGTTTGATCCCTGGTACCACCACCCCCAAAATAAAACCCACAAGAAGTAATCTAGAGATGATTTTAAGTATATGGGAAGATACTCATTGGTTATATACAAATACCACACCGTTTTATGTTAAACACTTGAACAGCCTCAGCTTTAGGTATTAGTAAAGGTCTTGAAACAAATCTCTTGTGGATGTCCAGGGATGACTATGTAAATTTACTATTAGACAAAATATGTTTAAGAGAAAGTTCACAAATACTGAACACTTCTCACTGCCGAATTAGTTTATTGTCTTTTATTATTATTTGGGTCTGAGGTTATCTACATCTACTGGAACAACATGATGGAAATTCTACACAGTGTAACTGTGTGCTGCTTGGATATTAATTTCCAACTTGTATGACTTCATGTCAGTGACTTGAAATTAGCTGTGGTGGTGCCATGGAAAGAGGCAACTTACAAGCCAGGAATTTATTTTTCCTTTGGGAAAATGTAATCAGTTATTAAACATTACCAGAACATCACAGGAGACAGACTAGCAAATAGATGGTTAGAGTAAACCCAGTGGGCTCCATGACTGTGGGATTTTAATATAGGGTAGGGGTGCCTGGGAAGGTGTTAAGAAAGGCTTCACATAAGAGACAGGTCCTTGAGTAATAAAAAAAAAATTGCTCCTCATTCTCAGGGACTCACATCTAGTTTGAGATAGACAGAAGGAGTTGCAGGGTCAAGTGCTCCAAAGGGCTTTTCTGGGCTGTGTTAGGGTCACAGAAAAGGGCACAGGGGTTTTTACTGGGGGGAGAAGGAGGTTGTTCTTGTTTTTGTTCTGGTTTGGTTTGGGTTTTTTGCAGTACCAGGAATCAAACTCAGGACTTCGCACTTGCCAGGTGCTTATGCTGCTGAACTATCTCCCAGGCCTGATGGCACAGTCATGCTGAGCATAGAGGAAGGCTTTCTGGAGGAAGTGATGTAACATTTTATGGCGAGATCAGAAAAGAAACAGAAGTAGCCACTGTACTTAGAAATGGAGGTAGAATAGTAGCATCTTATATATTAAAATACATTGCAATGTATTCAACATAAAAATCTGATCAATGCTTTAAAAAGTTACTGTTGTAAAGTGCCTCACTCTTTTGTTGAGCTTGTATAACCCTTGGGTGGAGGACTTAGTCTCCATTTCAGTCTCCCTTCCATTATAGGACTTTGCTGGAAGGTAGCCCTGACCATGGACATGCAAGTTCTGCTTGAATACTCCAGTTTGGGGAGAGAAGAAAACTGGGGTGCATGTGTTAAATTCTAAACAAGACGCAGACATCCTTTGGGGGAGTAATTACTATATCCTATATTCAAAAGTCTGTTGTTTGCAGAGTGCAGATGTGTACTAGACAAAGCATAAAGCACATCACTCTCTTCTCAATAAACAAGAGAACCCAAATTAAAAAAATAGCCCTGGAATAAAAGTAAATAAAACTGTACCCAAAATGTGCAATAGATACTGTGAAATGAGAAGACAATATTCACAAGTAAAGAGAAA
>NW_004524743.1:1032899-1039634 GCF_000260255.1 Octodon degus
TTAGGGAAGGGTCTATAGGGTGTTGAGGGTCTCACTACTAGATTGGACTTGTAGTGATCCACCTGTTTACAGCCTCCCAAGAGCTGGGATTACAGGCACACCACACCCAGTCTCAATTGCCGTCTCAGTACACCCAGGGGCAGGGCCAGCAGGGCAGGCCTGGGGATCAAACCCCCGGCCCCTGTGCCTGCTTGCAGGAGCTTTAATCTGCTGAACTATTTGGCAGGCCCTTACTATTAGCTCATTGAAAGGAAAGGTATACGCCTACACTGCCCGATCTGTTTTTCATGCCTGTACCTTGTATTATGAGCAACTATGTTGAAGATAACAATGTGCAATGTACCAAATATTGTCGCTCTCCTACAATCTTGTTTTGAAAGTTTATACCATTGTTTTCATTGTTTATTTTTGTTTTCTTTAAAATAAAGAATGCTGTGTAGTGAGATCCTGTAGACCCTGTACTAACTACATTTTTTTAAAAAAAGTTAAAAATGCATAGGTCAGGGGGCTTGTCGGTTAGCTCAGTTGTTTAAGTGCCTGCTTGGGCAAACCGAGTCAGGCACAGGGGACCACGGTTCGATCCCCAGCTCCACATGCCACACCAGACCCTCCCTTTCGACAGCCTGAGCCAGCCCCCTACACACACCCCCCCAAAAATATTCCTTCTCAACTTTCAGAACCGGCCAAATAACTCAGAAGATTTAAGCGCCTGTTTAGGCAGACGCAGGGACCAGAAGTTCTATCGATAGATCCCCGAGCCTACAGTGCCGGCCCCGCCCACAGGGTGCCCTGTGATAGCGATTGAGACTGGGTGTGGTGGCGCGCTCCTATAATCCCAGCACTTGGGAGGCTGTAAACAGGGGAATCACTATGAGTCCAATCTATACAGTGAGACCCTGTACACCCTATACACCCTGCCCTGAATACAAAAGTAAAATAAAATAAAGAATATATCACACTCTAGCATCTGTATAAGGAGTGGGGATCTTGAACTGTTGACAGGTTCCTGTGTACAGAGGATCTAAGAAATGATGTGGCCTCACTTTGGTAATCATCTTGGGGAAAATACCTACTTTCTGTTTGCTTTCAGTGCCTTAAAAAGCCCTAAAGGTCAAATTAGCAACCTAAAAATGAAACTAGAATGGAGGTGAGGAAAGGAGTGGTGTTACATTTTACCCCTAGGCTGAGAAGAGGGAGCAGATTTAATCATCCAAGCACCCAGGGCTGAAATGCATGCCCTTTCATGTTCCAGACAGAATGGATCCTTGTGCAGGTTAAAGCCTTGGAAAGGACCCTGGGCTGAGCTTCCTGGAGAGCTGGGTTTCAGTTAAGCCCTTCACATTCTCCTCGAGTTTCACGTTTGCAAACAACAGAAACCCACTAAGCAGGTTCAGATAAAGACTGATGGGGAAAATAAATTAATTCAGAACTATTAACAGGGCACCCACTCTGTGGCCAGTTCTGCACTAGGAGTCACCGGTAGAAAAGAAACAAGCACTAAACTAACCATCAGACAGTCTGTCATTTAGTTAGGAGTGTGATACATACTCAGAGGGCGCACAGCCCCCAGCCCAAGTGAGACAGAGGAAAGTTCAAAGGGGGCTTCTCTGGAGAAGTGGTATTTGAGAAAGCTCAGGGAGCTGCCCTTGTCTTTCTCTCCCTTATTTCCCTATCAGGCAAGGATTGCAATATCTGTATGCAAAGTAAGAAATTAAAAGCCAGAAATGATGTGGAAAAATAATCCTCCAAATTGATTTTATGCTTTCACTTTCACTCAAATACTTTCCCTCAACAGATGTTCCCATCTTTCCATTTGGCCAGGGATTTATTTCTTGGCTACCCCCAACAAAACTACCATTTAGCATGATTTTCAAAAGATGTGCAACATCTGGATACCACACATACCCAAAAGATATCCCAGAAGGGAATTTTCCTTGGTAAATACATGCCTTTAGTCATGAGCATGATAGGTCTAAAATATCGTGAGAGTGCTGATTTTTAAAGTATTGATTATTTAAATATAACATTACTGAATTTTAATTCACCATCTTCATAAGCAATTATTTTTATACTACTACAGAAGCAATTACCCTGGTGGCTCGAGTTTTCTAATTTACATAAAGGAATTCATGCTCTTTTAACATTTATCTCCTGTTTCCATGGCTATGGGTTTCTACACCCATCCGGGTGAGGGGTATTTGCTTTGAACTTCACTCACATAAGCCTCCAAGTCGCTTTTGATGGAGAACAATGGCCTAAAGGTGGCTTGATGCAATCCAGGGGACAAAATTCCTGGGCAGCATCCTCTCTCTACCTGTCTTCTAATTATGTCTTCTTTGTACCTGAGGAGATTCTGGACACACAAAAGTGCCTCTTCTCCTCCCACACCCATTGCTCACCTTTGAGTTTTGGCCCCACCATTGGAGTCTGGTTGAAGAAAACAAACTGACCAAAGATTTGTGTGCAACTCAGCAGTTTCCATTTGCAAACCTTCCGCTGTAGTTGCATAAGAGAGTCCTTCCCCTGTAGTTAGCACTTCAAACTCCACCTTTAGCTGAATCCAAATAGCAGCATGAAACTCCAGCAAAACCACAGTGTAGACCCCAAGTAAGTACAGGTTCACTTGAAACCTAAAGATTTTTTTTCTAAAAGATTTTGAGAGGGTGCAAATAGAAAGGATCAACTTCATTGCAACTGATTAAAAAGGAGTGAAATCTACTACCAGAGGTGGGTGACTAATAGTAATAATGACTGCTAACACTTGTTTTAAGCTTTTATGCCATGCCAGGATGTGTCCTATTGAGCATTTTTCTATCTCATTGTCTCATCCAAGCCCCCCCCCCCGGGGTAGGCATGATACTTGACAGATGAGAAAATGAGGCTTATTCAAATTCATGTTCACATTTACTCATGGAAGCACATGTGCGCACATGTGCATGTGCGTGCGCGCGCGCGTGTGTGTGTGTGTGTGTGTGTGAATCTCTATGCTATTTTATCAGCTGTGAAGGTTTGTGTAATAATCACTATGAAAATCGAGATACTCCACTGTATCCTCACCACAACACTCTATTACAGTTTTATAGGCACGGTGTCACCCCTCTGCTCCCCTATCCCTGGCCACCTTTATGTGTTTCTTCTCCATTGTACTCTTGCCATTCTGAAAGTGTTATATAAATGAACTTAGATGATATATATCCTTTTGAAGCTGGCTTTTTTTATTCAAGATGTGACAGATATCAGTAGTTCAGTTCTTATAACATTAAATAGTGTTCCATGGTATGGATGTACCACAGTGGTTTAACCATTCACCCTCTGAAGGATGTCCGCATACTTTCTACAAAAGAGGATATTGCACATCAATAATTTAAGCTCATGCCTTAAGAATCTAGAAAAAGTAAAACAAGGTAAGCCAAAGAGAGTAGAAGCAAGGAAA
Organism: Octodon degus; assembly: GCF_000260255.1. NCBI lineage: Eukaryota > Metazoa > Chordata > Mammalia > Rodentia > Octodontidae > Octodon > Octodon degus. Next base: position 1,036,333 of record NW_004524743.1, read on the forward strand.
TAATAAAAGCAATAGCAAAAGTAAATGATATTGAAAACGAGGAATCAGTAGAAAAAATTAAAACAAAAGATTCCAAATGAAAATGTTTTGCACATTAGTGTACAAGTTGCTGCATGCAAATTTATGACCATAAATTTGAAGTATTGAGGTGTTTGAAGTATTCCTTTATTAACCTTTAAGGACTACAGCATTTACCGTTATATCCTTATTTCAATTCTTGGTACTGGTAGTGTGTATCTTTCTTCACTTTATCTCTGTCAAATTTGACAGATATATATTGACTTTGTTGAACTTTTTCAAAGAATCTCTTGTTTTTATTTTTTCTACTGATTCCCTGTTTTCAATGTCATTTACTTTTGCTATTGCTTTTATTATTTCCTTGCTTCTACTCTCTTTGGCTTACCTTGTTTTACTTTTTCTAGATTCTTAAGGTGTGAGCTTAAATTATTGAATGCGATATCCTCTTTTGCAGGCATTTATTGCTCTAAATTTCTTTCAGTGCACTTTAGTACTTTCTTATAGTTTCAGTATGTCTTATTTTCACTTAGTTCATGTACTTTTAAATTTCCTTTGAGACTGTCTCTTCAAGTCATGAATAATTGTGTTGTTTACTTTCCAACTGTTTGGATATTTTCCTTTTATTTTTCTGTAATTCACTTCTGGTTTGGCTTCATCTTGGTCAAATAGCATACCATATGATTTCCACTCTTTTAAATGTGTTAAGGTTTGGTGTAGGACCTAAGATATAGTTGTCTCAGTGAGTGCTTCATTCTGCTTAAATTTGGGTAAAATGCTTTATATCAGTCAATTCGATCCTTCTGGTTGATTGTGTCAGATCTTCCATACCCTTATTGATTTTCTGTCTGGAAGTTCTATTATTATCAGGAGAAGGACTGGAGCCTATTATTGTGGATATGCTTATTTCTCTTTTCAGTTCTATAATTCTGTTCATGGAGCTTTATGTGTGAGGAATTTCACAGTGGATTGACTTTTGAAAATCATACCCCTTGGTCTTTGGGCATTTTCTTTGCTTTGAAGTCTTCTTCATCTGATACCAATATTGTGATTTCTATATTCTTTTGATTAATGTTTTGCATAGTATGCTGCTTCCATCTTTTTACTTTCAAACTAGCTTATTATTTTTGAAATATATTGCTTTTAAACAACATATGGTTGGACCACACTTTTTCATTAATTCTTCCAATTTTGTCTTTTAATTGGTGAATTCAGACTACTCTCATAAATTTCTAAGGCATAAGCTGTCCATTAATATTTACATTGTGTCTTGGTTTTTGTTCTTTTTTTTTTTTTTGTATTTTTAGAGAAGGGTCTACAGGGTGTTCAGGGTCTCACTACTAGATCAGACTCATAGTGATCTGCCTATTTACAGCCTCCCAAGAGCTGGGATTACAGGCACATACCACCACACCAGTGTCAATTGCCATCTCATCATACCCCGGGGGCAGGACTGGCACAGCAGGCCCGGGGATTGAACCCCTGGCCTCTGCACCTGCTTGCGAGCACTTTGATCTGCTGAGCTATTTGGCTGGCTCTTGTTTTTTGTTCTTGTTTCTTTATTCTTATGTTTCTACAGATTACTTTAATAATTTTTAGAGTTCATTTTCCATAATGCTTTGTGTGTGTGTGTGTGTGTGTGTGTGTGTGTGCGTGCAGGGTCTCACTATGCAGCTCAGACTCATAGTGATCCTCCTGTTTTCAGCCTCCCTAGTGCTGGGATTACAGGCGTGTGCCACCACACCTGGACTCAGTCACCCCAGGGGTGGGGCCAGCATGGCATGTGGTGCCAAGGATCAAACCCTGGCTCCTGCGCTTGCTTAGGTAAGCGTTTTCTCTGCTGAGCTATCTCATCGGCCCTCATAATGCTTTTGAGCATATGCATATGGATTTGTATAGTTTTCTTAGTGGTCACTGTAGGTATTATCACACATATAATAAATTATCACAGTTTATTGTGTTGACCTTTTAGCACTTAGATTGAAAGACAAACTTTTATTCCTAAAGGTCCCTTTAGCATTCCCATCTTTATTTATTTTTTATTTGTTTTTGTATTTTAGGGAAGGGTCTACTGGGTGTTCAAGGTCTCACTACTAGATCAGACTCATAGTGATCTGCCTGTTTACAGCCTCCCAAGAGCTGGGATTACAGGTTTGTGCCACCACATCCAATCTCAATCGCTGTCTCAGCACACCCCAGGGGCAGAGCTGGCACAGTAGGCACGGGGATTGAAACCCCGGCCTCTGCACCTGCTTGCAGATGCTTTAATCTGCTGAGCTATTTGGCTGGACCAGCATTCCCATCTTTAAAATACAATCATGTTTACTAACTGAGCTCCACATCACGTAGTTATATAACATTTGCTTCAACTAGAAAATATGATTAAAGGAACTCAAGAGTTTAGAATAGTCTATTATGTTTGCTTCTATTTTTATCCAAGTCACTGTTCTGTACTTCTTGAAGTTTCATGCGTTCTTCTCTTAAAATTTCCTTTATGTTTAGAGAATTTTCTTCAACCATCATCATAGCAAAGCATTAGGGTAGACTTGAACTTTTCTTACATTTTTTCTTCCATCTTGATTTCCCCCTTTATTACTGAAGAATAGTTTTGCTATACAGAATTTGTGGTTGACAGAAGATTTCTTTCATTCCTTGTAAAAATCTCATGCCATTTCCCTCTGGCTTCCTTGATGTCATATGAGAAACACACTGTGACTCAGTTTGATAAAACATGGTGATCTCTGGTGGCTTTCAAGGTTTTTCATTTGTCTTTAGTTGTCAGAAGTTTACTTATGCTGTGCATCAGTATGGAATTCTTTAGGTTTATTCTAATTGTGATTTGATCAACTGGATGAATTCAGAATGCTATCTCTTGATAAATTAGAAATATTTTCATACAATGTTAATTCAAGTAATTTTTTAGTCCCCCATCCTTCTCTTCTTTCTTTTGGTCATATGAATGCTTCATTTGCTTTAAGAGCACATGTACATTTGAAATTATTTGTGGTAGATCATTGAGATGTCCTTCATGAGATTTCCTTTAAAGTCCTTGTGGGAAATTCCAATGTGTGGTTCATCACAGTATTTTAGTTGAGTCTTTTTCCCTTCAGCTTGTGATTTTTCTGACTTTAGAGATGAAAGGTGATGTTTTATAATAGCCTATAAATTTCACATATTATGTTAGTAGGATCTTGATTTTATCCAAAAGTCCTATTTTAGCAAGCAGTTAGCCTACTAATATGTATGTTTAATATGTATAATCTGCTCTACATGTGGGCTTTAAAATC
>NW_004524743.1:1065054-1074159 GCF_000260255.1 Octodon degus
AGAGAGAGAGAGAGAGAGAGAGAGAGAGAGAGAGAGAGAGAGAGAGATCACAGCAACATGCTTGTATGTAAATTGTTTTAATGCAATAGAAAGGATGACAGGGATGATTCAGGAAGAGAAGCGATCCCTAAAGGTCTTTCCAAGTCCTTGCAAGATTGCTCCGTTTGGAGTTCTTGTCACCCTCATAACATATCTCCCCATGACAACATCTACTTCTGAATTTGCTATTTCTGTACATTCTATGTGCTTAAGTAAAACGTAGCAATCATCTTACACTCCTTCTTTCATCACTTCCCCTTCTAAACTATCATTCATTTCTGTCATCTTCTGTAGGAGCTTCCAGCCCTTTCCTGTTTTTCTCCACAACACTGACACTGCTCTATTTCAGATGTCACGATTTTTCAGTGACATTGCAATCACTTTCTGAACATGGCTCTCGGCCTCTAATTTCTCACTTCTGGTCCATTGCTTTACTCTGATACAGAGTCGTCTTTCAAAATCAGTAAGTAACTCACGTCATCTAGTCTGCTTGTTCTCTCAGAGCTCTCAGTTCTCCCACTGCCTATGACAGAGGTTCTTCCCTTGGTGCTTATGGACCTCCAGGGCCCATGTCCAGAAGGGGACTGTTCCTAAATCTCCTCCCCACATGACCTACTCTCCATGCAGTTATTCACCACCCCATGCTTAATACTTACTTTCATTCCCATTGCTGCCTCACTGCCTAGTGTAATCCAAGAGTTAGTCTTATTGGCTTTAATTCAAGTTTATATTTGCATCCCTTTGATCTCATCCATCTAGCTATCTCTACCTTCATGACTCCTACCTTGGCCCAAGACATTATCATTTCTCAGGGACTACTCTAATAGCCTCCTAATGTGGCCTTTCTAGGTGCTCTGAAATCCACCTTGCAGCCACACCCATCTTTTTAGAATGTGAATGTGATCTTGATTGCCCTGCTTGAAATGTTTCGTTGCTTTCCCATGGCTCTTACAATTATTGAGCAGGCTCCAACTCGATCAACAAGCTTCTCCAAACTTTGACCCCAGGTGTACACCCTTATCTCTGACTTTCCTGCCCTTTTGGCACTGGGCTCAGTCATAGCGATCTTCTGAATTTTCAGTTCCTGACGTGTGTGGCACTTTCTCTCACCTCTTACCATTTGGACATGTGTAGTTTCTCCTTTCACAATTCACTTCCTACCCCAACAACACTGTGATCTGCCATACTTCTAGTCATCCTTTAGGATTTTTTTCTATGTACTCATTTCTGTCCATCTCTATTAATTGAGGTCCCCTCTATGTGTTCCCATAAACCCTATGGCTCTCATGATGCAAAGCATACTCCTTTGCAAGTGCTCAGTTACCTCCCTTCCTCACTGAAGTACATGACGTCAGAATCCCAATTTTCCTTATTCACTGTGTGTATTAGTTTGTTATAGCTACCATAATAAAATAGCACAGAATTTTCAGTTTAGACTATGGAAATGTAGTATGTCAGAGTTCTGGAATCCAGAAGGCCAGGGCCAAAGTATTAACAAGGTTGGTTCCTCTTCAGGGCTCTTTGAAAAATGTTCCTTGCAGTTCTCCTAGCTTCTCCTGCTTTTTGGCAACCATTAGTATTTCTTGGCTTGCAGACAGTCACTTGACCCATGCCTCCATATTTACATGATGTTCTCTTTGTGTGTGTTGCCTGTACATCTAAACTTCTCCTTTTATTTTTTTTAACTTCTTTTAATATGAGCATTTGTCATATTGGGTCAGGGTTCACCATATGACCTCACTAGAACTTTGTTATTGCTTTAAACACCTTATTTCCACATAAGGATACATTCTCCTGGGTGCTTGACATTCAACATACTTTAAGGAGGGGATGCAATTTAACAGGTAATATTGCTCTGTCTCCAGCACCTAACACAGTACCTGGCTTCTGACCTCAAGTTCCATTAGTGGGTGCTGAATTGATGAATTCTCTGCTTTTCTACACACCTAAGACTAAATGGATGCCAATCACAGAACCAGTCCTTAGGGGTGAATGGAAAAACAAATAAGAAACAAAACCAAGAGACCCAAAACCCAAATAGCTGCCCTGGAGAACTAAGCTTCCAAATTAAAGGACACATTAATTCCAACAATAAAAATGTGCTTCTTAGTGAGCTAATCAGTGTCCAGGCTCCAGGTGATCCAAGGTCCCACGTGATGGGTGACAGTCTAGAAAGAGAAGATGTACCAGTAGAGTTGCATCTAGCCTTGACATTCTTTTCCAAATTTTGCAACTCTGATTCCACCATAGCTCAACCTTTCTCTTTTCTTTCCTTCTGAATGGAATAAGGTATTGACTGGGGGGTATTTCATGCTTGATCTCCCACTGGCTAGGCTAGGGTAAGAAAAGGTACTTTCCAGAAGCTCACCATCCCAGGCAGGCTCACGGCGCCTGGCTTTGTCTTCTCAGCACCTTTGACTTCCCATCTGAAAACTGACTAATACTTGCTCATTGTGTATTCCGAGATCCTTTGATGAAAACGCCATAGTATGTAAGTATCAAGTATTGTTATGAACAATAAAAAGGGATGAAATTTCTGTCGCTTACTCCTTGTGTGACATTAGAGACAATGGATGGTTTTTGCCAAACCACAGGCCTTAACTGAATTATAAAAAAAGAGACTGATAATACATGCTCAACACTTCCAGTCTTGGTTTCGACACAAAAATAATTGTTCTTCCAAGACCCTCCCAATTACAAAAATGCCATATTGTCTCCTGCTGCTGTCACTGCAGGTTGTGCTCACTAGTCTTCCATTACTAACTATGAAACCTCTGGGTGGTGACTATCTAGTCTGCTTTTCTTTCCTTCCCAAAGAAGTGATCCTTTCTCTGCTCCAAACATGCTTTTGGAAAATGACTTCTGTGTTCTTACACAACTGTGGTAACCAGACACAGTGATTAGTTCCTGGGCACCTGATCTGAGCTGGATCAATCAAAGTCCTTCCAGGGGCTTTTAATGCTTGAACTTGGACAGGTAAGTAGAAATTCCTCTCTAGCAACAGCTCTGGGGCTATGAGTAGACTATTGGCCAGATGATGTGAATCCAGCTGTGTTGAAAAGTCCAGGACCATGAATCTGGCACTCAGAGAGGCAGAGAAGGAAGACAGAAGTGATGGATAGGAAGAAGAAGAGGAAGAGAAAGAGGAAGGAGAAGGTGGGGAAGGAGGGGGGGGACAGGGAGATGGAGAATGGAGACCGAATTCATTAATTTATGAACAAGAGCACTGTCAATAAATTATTTGAATGTTTTGTTCTAGTTGTCCTTGCCTGTCCCATGGTTTGATTGCATGAGCCAATAAGTCTTTTTGTTTCTCCCAAGCAATATCCAGCTCTGTTACAGTCACTGGAAAACACAAGAATCTTTACTAATATGCATATAGGACATGCTATTGGCTCCAGAAATGAATGAAGAGCCTTACAGTTTTAAGTATGTTCAGCTCAAGAGATAGTGTTTTTCCACCAAGGGGACTTTTCTCAAGAACATTCACATACTCAAGGCAATGACCTGGGAAGAACAGAAAGGGGATGGTTTAACATTCTCAAGTACATGTACCTGAAAGGCCCTCACATTTGGTCAAGTCCTCTTTGCATGGATGAGGAAATGGAGCTTCAGAGAGGACAAGAGACATTATGTTCCCAAAGTCACATAGTAAGTCATTAATATGGTCAAAATTAGATTCCAAATCTGACTTCTTTAAGCACTCTGGATTTCTACAATACATTTTAAATAGAATTTTATTTTTCTCATGAAATACATATCAATTTCCAGATCCACTTATTTTATACCTTCAAGATCATTAATTTGGACCTCACTGCCTGCTATTTTCCAGGTTTCAGTCTCTTTCCAGTGTGGTCATTGGCTTCAGCCCATTCGGGATCATGGCGACAGCAGAGGTATTGGACATTGGCAAAAAACTGTATGAGAGTAAAACAAAAGAAGTCTGTGAATTATTACATAGCCCAGGAAAAGTCCTCCTGCAGTCTAAGGACCAGATTACATCTGGAAATACAGTTAGAAAGAATCATCTGGAAGGAAGAGCTGCCGTCTCCAATAAGATTACCCGTCGCATTTTCCAGTTGTTACAGGAAGCAGGTATCAAAACTGCTTTCCCCAGAAAATGTGGAGAGAAAGCTTTCATTGCATGCCCGTGTGAAATGACTCCAACTGAGTGGGTTTGCAGAAGAACAGCAATGGGTTCTTTTCTCAAAAGAAATCTGGACATGAAGGAAGGATTTAAGTTTTTCCCACCTAAAGTGGAGCTATTTTTCAATGATGATGCTAATAATGATCCACAGTGGGCTGAGGAACAGCTAATGGTTGCAAAAGTTTGCTTTCCTGGACTTGTGATAGGCTGAACTGAAGTGGATATCATGGTTCATGCTACACAAGCTGTTTTTGAAATAATGGAGAAATCTTGGTTGCCCCAGAACTATTTACTGGTCGATGTGAAGATTGAATTTGGTGTTGATGTAACTACCAAAGAAATTGTTCTCGCTGATGTTATTAATAATGAATCCTTGAGACTCTGGCCATTAGGAGATTGAAGCCAGCAGAAAGACAAACAGTCTTCCCATGACCTCAAGGAAGTAACCCCTGAAGGGCTTCAGATGGTAAAGAAGAACTCTGAATGGGTTGCAGAGAGAGTACAGTTGCTTCTGAAATCAGAAAGCCAGTGCAGTGTTGTAGTGTTGATGGGCTCGACTTCTGATCTTGGTCACTGTGAAAAAATCAAGAAGGTTTGTGGAAATTATGGGATTCCCTGTGAACTTTGAGTAACATCTGCCCATAAAGGCCCAGGTGAGACTCTGAGGACTAAAGCTGAGTGTGAAGAGGATGGGATTCCAACTGTGTTCGTGGCAGTGGTGGGCAGAAGCAATAGCTTAGGCACAGTGATGTCTGGGAACACTGCATATCCAGTTATCAGCTGTCCTCCCCTCATGTCAGACTGGGAAGCTCAGGATGTATGGTCTTCTCTGAGACTACACAGTGGTCTCGGCTATTTGGCCATACTTTCTCCAGAAGGATCAGCTCGGTTTGCTGATCAAATATTTGGATTAAACAACCACTTGGTGTGGACCAAGCTGCGAGCAAGCATATTGAACACATGGATTTCCTTGAAACAGGCTGACAACAAAATCAGAGAATCTAATTTCTAAGAATATCATTTCATTGGGTTGGGGGGTCCTATACATTCCCAGTTCAGCTGCAGAAAAATAAGCAAAATAGAAAAAAAATGATTCTTGATCGGAGAAATCAAATAAAATTGATAATGAATAAATGCTTCTCTAGAGATAAAAAAGATCATGAATTTGTGAAATGTCAAGAATTTCAGGGTATGTATCTATTGGAGAGTTATTGCAGCTCAGGCAATTAAATTTTTAGTTCTATAAACTACTTTGATTCATTTCCAGTTATCAACTTTGGCATAAAGTCTACTGCAAATTCAGATCTCCAGTCTTTTTGTTAAAAATGGTGTGACTAGCTTTCATGTTGACAAGTATATCTTCACGTCTTCCACAAATTGATGAAATTCTTACTGTTGTGACATTATCCTGAAAATATTGTGACTGGGGGTACATGTGTGTTTTGGAAATCATAGTCTGACTCATGTTGTTATCAGGACCTTATATATTTGTTTGAGAGGAAATATATGCAAGTAAGACATTGGTATTTGTTATCATCCATTAAGGAACCAATTAATCAGCCATTGACTATCAGTAGGTGTCTAGCACCATTCTAGTTATTTGGGAAACAAAAGAAATGTAATGTCCCAGAAACACTTAAAATATATGAATGTAGATAGATTTTTCCATCTTAAACATGCAGTAGCTTCCCTGCTGCTTTACTTTTGCTTTTGTTGTAATAGGAAGCTACATGATACAAGAAAAGAACAGGGGCTTTGGAGTGAGACTGTCATGCCTTTGAATGGTCATCATTAATTGCAGACAGGCTCCAGCTCACAATAACCCTCCCCTCATTTCTAAAATTGAGATAGCAATAACAGCATCTTTCAGTACTGTTGTGATGATTAAATTCTATCACTTACCTAGCATATAGTAGGTGCTGAATACATGCTAACTAGTATTATGAGGAATGGCTGCCATAGGTTTATGCTCAGTTGTTCAAGAAAGTGTAGTAACTTGGGAAAGTTAAACAGGTCCCTTAGGCAGCAGTACAGTAAAGATGTAACTAGGATAGGCTCCCAAGTCCAATAAAACGTGGGTTGAATCCCTGTTGTTTCACTTTAATTCTTTAGTGTCCTTGGAAAGATTAGTGAACTTCTCAGGTCTCAGTCTTCGCATACCCCAAGTGGAGAAAACAACCCACAAGGTTGTTCAAGAGATGGAATGAGATCCCGACTAGAAAGAACTAGCACAGGCTTGGCACAAAGCAGTATTTGTGTTCTTGTGAAGCTATTCATGTCTGTGCTCTAGAAACACAACAACTATTTTATAAATTACTGTCTTAGAGGCATCCTTTTGTTTTCCAATATGCACACGTAGAAAAAACTGAGTTGCTCTTCATTTTTTTTCCAGAGTCAAAAGCAAGAGATTAGGATTTCTTTTAAGAAGTCTTTAAAGATTTTCAAGATGATGCATCAAATTGTGAGACATCTTGTTTTCAGAACAAAAATAGTTGTAGATCTTCAGCAGTTACTCTTCTGGTTACTAATGTGCTAAGCAGTTTACTACTTGGGAGAACTTATAAAGAAAAGGTACTTTAAAAATATATAAAAAGTGCACTGTGAAATGAAGGAAATCTTCTAGGTACTCTGACGTGTACAATTACTACACCATCCTCCACATTTAACTGCTAATACAGTTCTAAAGGAAAGAAATGACAAGGTTAAAAGACTGTACTCTTTTATATGCATGCTGTTTGAAAAGAACACAAATTCATTTTTACTGCATGAAAATGCTAAGTTCTTGAAATGTCAATGCATTTTTTAACTAATAGACAACATTAATTTTATTTGCATTTATTTTATGCTTAATTTATTCCCGTGCCATAAGTTACTGTTTCTTTAGGGATCTCTTTTCCTTCTGTGCAACTTCCTCCTCTGGTTCAGGAACAACTTGTTCCTTTGCAGTAAGGATCATCTCTATATGAGAGGCTCAGCTCATGTACGGGTTAATCCGCCTATGAGCTCTATAAGTACGGCGGCACATCTTGGGTGCTTTGTTCACCTGGATATGTTCAATAACCAGAGAATCTACATCTAAATCGTTAAGCTCGGCATTACTCTTCTGCATTTTAAGCATGTGCACCTAAAATTCAGCACTCTTTTTGGGCCACCGACCCCGTGTCCAGCCCCACTGCTTGGCCAGGGCACACCTACCAACTCCACCATTGTAACACTGGAATGGCACATATTGCTTCTGTAATGTGACATCCTTCAGATACTTGGTGGCCTTTCAGGATATGCATACCCTTGAGGGCCTGCGCAGTTTCACATGTGTTCTTAAAATAAACGCAAAGATTTGAGAGTCTTGATTTGCATGATTTTGTGAGGTTTTCTGGGTCGAGAGAGTAGTGAACTATTTTCACAGGTCACCTCAGGCCGCTCACAGGAAGAGTCAATGCATTTTTAAGTTAAAACAAGGTTGCACTGAAGGCAGAATTGTGAAGGAAGCAAAAGAAAGCTAACTGTCATTGTCTATCAGCCACATGGGATAATCTCACTTAACCTGGGCAATCGTCACCCAGCTAGGTGTTAATGTTGTCCACATTTTACAGAAGAGAAAACACACTCAGAGAGGTAAAATTACTTGTAAGAAAGTACTCCGAAGTTAGTGATCCCTACGCGTGTCTGCGCAACTCCAAACTCCATATTCACTCCAAATCTAGCCCTAGCACCACCACCACCAAACCCTGTGCTTTGGAATAGGTCACTTAGCTTATTTGTGCCTTGTATCACATTGCTTTTGGCTGCAAGTAAATAATTAACATTCATTTAAATTGCACATATGTTAAATTAATTAGAACATTTAGAAGTAGATAGTTCCAGGGAAGGGCCCTCAGTTCAAGCCCCCAGTTAGGTCTTTCCATCTTGCCACCTAATGTGGGTAGACAATGCCCTCCTTGTGGTCTGAGGCTTACTCAGCAGCTTCAGCATCATTTGACAACTTCCCAAAGCAGGAAGTGGGTGTAGAGAAGAAACTTTTTCTCTATATGCTGCTCTTTGATCAGAGTAGAAAAATTTTTTCCCGTAAGTTCCCCCAGTAAACTTTCATTTAATGCAAAAAGGACTGAACATTCACCCATAAATATGGCTAGAGGAGTGGGGTACCTATGCATGCTTAGCTTGGACCAGTGATGATTGTGGCTGAGGACAATCAGGGCTTTGCTAACAAGAAAAACTTGGAGGTAGGAAAGCCTATGAACAGCCACTCAAGAGTGTCTGGCTTGAATGTATGTTTGTCTGTCAACAAGTGAGCATTTTCTCCTGGGATTCTTATGTGATACAGGAGACAGCTTGGCTGCATTTAAAACAAATGAAAATCCCGAGACCTATAAATCCATCTAATCAATATACGTACTGTTGTAAACTTAAGCTCCTGTAGACTGCTCCTTAAATGATCCTGATCTTTATGTAAGTTCTTTCCCCTATCACAAACTGCCCTTTATCTAGTCAGAACTATGTGTTGAACATATCAATACTTGATGAAAAATACCAGTTCCATGTTATGCCTAAGATGTTTGATATTCAGGCAGAGAGTGAGGTTGAGCTTAACAGCCTAGGTTGTATGGTAATAACAATAAGCTTGTCCTCTGGAGGGCTAGCAACCTAAGTTTGCAGATCAAAATTAGAGAAAAAGGAGTGCCACAAGGAAAGCCAACATTTTGGCCCTAGCCTTCCAAGGTCAATTAAGACTCAAGAAAAGGGGCTGGAACATAATCCTAAATGGGGAAAAACTGAAACCTTTTACTCTTAGATCGGGTACAAGACAAGAATGTCCTCTCTCACCACTGCTATTCAATATAGTTCTGGAATCATTAGCTACAGCCATTAGACAAGAGAAAGAAATAAAAGGAATAAGAATAGGCAAAGAAGAAGTTAAA
>NW_004524743.1:1082199-1086025 GCF_000260255.1 Octodon degus
AATAAAAAACCTTAGAGGGCCGGGGAGATGGCACAGTAGAATAAGTGCTTGCCTGGCAAGCAGAAGGGTCTGAGTTCAATCCCCTCTTCCGAAAAAAAAAAAAATAAAGAGAGATAGCATCTTCAGTACTTTGCTTAGAAACCTCTTTACCTACATTACACAATTCATTAGACATATATTCTGGACTTTAAAAGCAGGGCATGGTATCTCTAGTTTGTAATTCCAGAATTTGGAAGGCTGAGGCAAGAGGATCACAAGTGTCTGAACACCCTGGGCTACATGGCAAGTTCAAGGCCAACCTGGACCATATAGTGAAATTCTCAGGGAGACGGCTCAGTGGAATAAGCGCTTCCCTGGCAAGCACAAGGGCCTGAGTTCAATCCCCAGTTCTGCAAAAAAAACCTTAATTATTTTTCTTGTCTTTTTTTTGGTACCTTTTCTGAAATGATTCTTGTTAATAGACTTTCTTATTTTTAATAAAGTAATGACTTCTTGAATTTTACTAATCCTGAAGTCAAGCTGCTAGGTATAGCTGCATTTAACGAAGCCATTATATTTCTGTAGAGTTATACTCAGATGTGTATTTTATAAACAATCATATTTATATGCTTACAAATAAATAGATATATGTCTAAGTACCAAAAAAGAAAAAGAAGTATTTGTTGAAGGCACTGTCTTTCTCTTTTGTATTCTGTTGATGGCGCTGTAAAATATCCATTGTCTATGAATACATGGGTTAGCTTCTGGGTTTTCTTTTTCTTTTCATGGATTCATGCATGTTTTATTCCAGTACCATGTTGTTTTGATTGCTGTAGCTTTTTAATATTTTTGAAACCAAGTAATATGACACCCCCTGCTTTGTTGTTATTGTTCAGAATGTCTTTACCTATTCTGTATCTTTTGTATTCATTATGAATTCTGTGATCTTTTTTAATTATGTGACGAATGTCATTAGTATTTTCATGGAGATTTCATTTAATCTGTTGATCATAGTACAGGAATTTAAACAATATTAATTGTGGCAATCCATAAACATGAGATTCTTCACATTTCATGTCCTCTATGATTCATTTCATCAGTGTTTTATAATTTTCGTCATAAATACCTTTGATTTTACTGATTAAATTTATTTCTAGGGTTTTTAACATATTGTGAATAAGAACACTTTTTAAAATTTTTCAGCCATTTCATTATAGGTACATCTCATACAAAAATCAACTCCAAATGGATCAGGGACCTACATGCAAAATCCCAAACTATCAAACCAGTGGGGGGAAAAGGAGGGAAAATGCCTCAATACACTGGAATGGGTAGAGTTTTTAACAGTGTAAGAAGAGAAAAAATTAGACAAATAAAATAATATCAAACTAAAATATATTAAAAGAAACAATCAACAGAGTCAAGAGACAGCCTACAGAATAAGAGTACATATTAGTAAGTTATTCACCAGACAAGAGGTTAAAATAAAAAATGTATTAGGAACTCATTTCAATAAAACAAAAATCCAATTAGAAATAGGCAAATCATATAAAAAGTCATTGCTCAAAAGAAGATATACAAAAGTCCAAAAGGTAGATGAAAAAAATGCTCAACACTACTAATTATCAAGAAAAAACAAATCAAAACTGCACTGAGAAATCATTTCATTATTTATTTTTAAGGGGTAACATCAAAAAGATAAAAAAAAATCTGCTAGCAAGGAAACAGCCCCACTACTGGGAATATATGGAAAGGAAATAAAACCATGTCAAAGAGACAACTGTACTCCTGTGCTCAGTGTAGCAATAATCATCATATTCAAGACAAGGAATCAACCAAGGTGAATACCAATGCAGAAATAGGTAAAAAAAATTGGTACTTCTACAAAATGGAATATTATTCAGCTGTAAAAAATTAAATGCTGTCCTGCTTTACCTTGGTCTTAACCATCCAGTAGAAAAGTATGAAGACGAAATATAGGAAGTAAAGCCATGCTGTTATGTTGAGCTGTGGGGGACTCAGGTCAATAATTTCTGACATTGCCAGTTAAACAGAAGACCCAATGCTATTATGGGCTACTGGACTCTTTTAGAATATTTTGCTGAGTTTACACACCTATAATATTCAATAACGGAACTTAGAAAAAATGGGGTATACAGATGAATGTCCATTTTGTATCTGTGTATTCAAAGTGTTTGGGATAGGTATATAGTTGCATTCTCTTAATGAATAGAATGATTTGTTCTAATGGTGTTTGTAAATAGAATATCAAGTCCGAATCTTGTACAGCAATGAACCACTAAGAAGAATGTATGCAGTGTGTTAGTTATTGAAACTGTCCTAGCGATTTGATTTGAAACTGTCTCATTGCTGTTTATCAATAAAATTATGAAAAAAATAAGTGCTGGTATTTGTGGCAACATGGATGGAACTAGAGGAAAATATGTAAAACAACACAACCCAGAAGCAGAAAGACCAATACCTCATGCTCTCACTTGTGGAAGCTAGAAATATTGATCACATAAAAATAGAGACTAGACTAGATATCTCCAGAAATAAGGGAGGAAGGTGACGGGTGCCAAAGCAAAGTTGAGAAGGGTGTAGTTCCAATGTTCTATCTCACGGGAGAGCAATTAGAATCTAGAAGAATTCATTACACATTTAAAATAAGTGCAGCATGGGCCAGGAAGATAGCTCAGAGGGCCAAAGCGCTGCTTTGGCAAGCTTAGGCAAGCGCAGAGACTGCGGTTCATCCCTGGTACCACATGCTGTGCCAGCCCCACCCCCAGGCCGGGCTGAGCCAGCCACGAAAAATAAATAAATAGATAAATAAATGAATAAAACAGCAGCAGAATTTGAGAGTTCCCAACACAAAGAAATGACCCTATTTGAAGAGATAGAAACACTCATTATCCTGACTCCATCATTACTCACTGTATATATACATTGAGTTACAATGGTATGACTCGTTACTAATTACAAGCATTGTATGTCAATTTGAAATTAATTTTAAATTAAAATAATAAAATTATGTCCCTAAACAAAAAAATGTGCCCTTGACATTCCTTCTAAAGTAATGTTTACAGGTTGTGGTGAAGGCTGATAGGTCCCTCTGTACTGTCTGACCTCACATAATCTGTTCTATGTAATTCCCAGAAGAAAATCAAATACAATGGAAATGGTAATCTCACTTGGTAGAATAACAGATAGATCCAGAACTAATTTGTTTCCTTTAGGATTCCTGTGGGGAATTATATTTTACCTCAAATCTATCACAGTCACAAAATTTTCTGTTATATTTTGTATTGTGCTAAAAAACAAAAAGTTGTCACTTTTTTAATAAAGCAGCTGTCATATTTAATATTATAACAGTGTACTGACTTAAAACATATCAAATCATGGTTTGGGGATCTGTGCTATAGGAAGATTTTTCATGCATTATTTTGTTATTTTATCATCAGTCACTTGCTTCAAAGAAGTGAAGAAGTAGGCTTGTCAAAATATTTCATAACCTTCCTATAAAATGTAATATTATGAAAACTGCATCTAAACTGTTTTGAAATGTAACACAAATTATTAATAACACCACCTTCTTTCCACACATGAAAGATTTGTTTTCCTGTCTTTGTAAGAAATAATCCTTTTCTTCACAGATGTTTTCAGAAGATTTATGTCAAGTCATCACTACCTCTCCAACTGGAGATTCAAGCATCACTTGAACTTTTTCCTCTCAATACTTATTTATTATTTACTTATATAAATAATATAGGGGTCGGGGAGATGGCTCAGTGGAATAAGTGCTTCCCTGACAAGCTAAAGGGCCTGAGTTCAATCCCCGGTGCCGAAA
>NW_004524743.1:1086125-1089157 GCF_000260255.1 Octodon degus
GTTCTTAATTTTTATTTTTATTAGTAAATATTTGTAGTATATAATGATTGCATTCATTGTGGGGAGATGCTACATGAATGTAATACATCTTAATTCTTTTGAGGCCCCCTTTTCCTCTCCTTCTTCCCCCTCCCTATATCTGTTGGTCCCCTTCTCATTTTTTTTCCTGAGGAACCAGGGATTGAACTCAGACCTTTGTGCTTGCCAGGGAAGCACTTATTCTACTGAGCCATCTCCCCGGCACCCCACTTCTTATTTGCAAAATGTCTATCTCCCTGTTTCCTATTATCTACCTTGTTTTTTGGGGTTTTTTTTTTAGACAGGAACTCTCTATGTAGTTCAGGCTGGCCTCAAAATCTCAATGATCCTCCTACATTAGCTTCCCAACTGCTGGGAGTACAGGCGTGTTCCTCCATGCCCAACCTTTTAATTTTTCTTTTACCCTTTACTTATATGTTGGGTTTTCAATATAAGAGAAAGCATGCAATATTTAAGCTGGTGCAGCTTATTTACTTCACTTACCATTATGGTCTCAAAGTGTATCCATTTTCATACAAATTACTCAAGTTTATCTTTCTTTATATGTTCATCAACAGATGAATGGCTAAATAAAATACAGTAGCTAAAAGCTTGTTGAATCAGAAAAGTTGACCACCTAACTCTTCTCAGAAAATAGCAACTCCAAGTATCTTCAAAAAAAAAAAATGAAGAGGGAGTAATTATCTTGCCAAGCCAATCAGTACTCACTATTGCCTCTAAAACACTGCAGTTTAACTGATCTCCACAGACTCATGAGCAGGAAAGGCAAAAAGTACCCAAACTATCAGCATTAACTGCCTCCTATCTGGCCTTGACTCAGCCTTCATTTAATTATTCACTTTCAAGGATTAATTGCACCCTTCCTATGTGCCTGGTACTGATTGTTCTAAGAATTAAAAAATAGCAATGAACAAAGGAGACAAAGATATCTGTCCTCAAGGTCTACGTAACTCTGAGTTGGGAAAAATGAACATCCTACACTGAAAGCAAAGAAAGCGAAAGCATCAGCTGGTGTCCAAGTGTCTCACTCTTCTCGATGTATAGGGGGAATCCTTGGGATCCACAGGACTAGTCTATTCAAAGTCACACAGCTGGTCCATGGAGCTGAATAACCACTGCTCATGTTTATGAAGTGAATTGTGCTTTGTGTGTGTATAGCTT
Source organism: Octodon degus (assembly GCF_000260255.1). Taxonomy (NCBI): domain Eukaryota; kingdom Metazoa; phylum Chordata; class Mammalia; order Rodentia; family Octodontidae; genus Octodon; species Octodon degus. Next base: position 1,087,326 of record NW_004524743.1, read on the forward strand.
GAGCCATAAACATGGCTTATATTTGATTGATTTTTACCTGCACAAAGGAGGATTCCAGAAGGTTCAATCTACTACTACCACATTAAGTTCTCACAATAATTTTATAAATTCAGCAGTCTATCACATTTAATTGATATATGGGGAAAGTGAACCTGAAATACGGGAGGTGTACTCATAGTCAGTGGCTATTTGAACTGTACCATTTCTCATCCCAGGGATCATATTAGTGACACAGTTAAAAGCAGAAATCTGGATGTCATGAACTCAGCAATTCTAACAAAATCAGTTGCATTTATTGTACACCCTAGATCTAGACCATCAAGCTGATTCCATGAAATGACTTTATAGATTTCAAAAGTCACTTTGGAAATAATATCCCCTTTATGTCAGAAATAAAATGATGAGAACAAAATATATTTTAAAAATACATGCTTAATCTAAGAGCAGTATATTTTAGTTATATCCCTGTCTTTCCCAACAACTTCCTCCTCTTCTTTGTCTTATAATATTATCATGTAAACTCAGGCACCCTAGCTAAGGAAATAAAGTTTTCTTAACATACCCTCTTTATCATTCACATTAATCAATTAATCAATGAAGTCTGAAAGTGTTACCCTCCAGTTCATTTCTTAAATCTATATCATATCCCCATTATTACTTCTTTTTTGTGTGCAGGGTCTCACTACGCAGCTCAAACTCATAGTGATCCTCCTGTTTTCAGCCTCCTCAGCACTAGGATTACAGGTGTGTGCTACCATGCCCGACTCAGTCTCCAGCTTGGTGCATTTGGTGGTGGGGCTGGCACAGCATGTGGCGCCAGGGATCGAGCCCAGCCCCATGCTTAAGCAAGTGCTTAGTCCACTGAGCTATCTCGCTGGCCCTCCCATTACTACTTCTTAAGTTTAGTACCTAAGCTTTTTCTGGCAGAGTGGGGACCTAGTCTCTAGTCTCCGTGATGTCTTTTTCAGTGTGAATGGAAAGCAGGAAAAGACACTGAAGTTTCCACTGCACAGAGGGCTTGATTTATCCTGATGCATTTATAGCAAGAATGCAAAGTTTCTTGACATTGCTCCACTTGTTTGTCTGATGATATATGATGATTAGGATGCCAGGGAACTATGAAACTCTACTTGGATTCTGAGAAAGCAGAATCTCCATGGAACCTTCGACTCTAGTATCAGTGTACATTCCAACATAAAGGTGCCCGCATAGGGGTGGAGGTAGGTGGAGAAAGAATGTGGTAGGCTGCAGAAGAATCTTTTAAGTGGCAAATGTCAGGCAAGTGCATGAGTGAAATCAGGATTAATGTGGATGTGGGTTATGTATCAGGCATTAGTATTCTCCCAAAAGGGCTTGCCCTATGCATTAGTTTCCGGAGGGTACTGTTAACAAATCATCACAGAGAGACTTAAAACAATAGAAGCCAATTTCCTTACAGTTCTTGAGGTCAGAAGTTTGAATTTAAGGTGGTAACAGAGTTGATTGTTTTAGAGGTGCTGAGAGAAAAATCTGCATTTCTGTGTTTTCATGAGATGTTTTTAAAAGGACATCAGTCCTTGAATTTAGGGTCCACTCTAGTATGATGCAACTCATACTGACAATGAGTTTATTTCAAATAAGGTAACAGCCATACCTCCCCCACCGCTCCCGCCGAGTAGGAATTTCTGCTGAGTTCCAGCAACCCCCAGACCCAGTCCTAGCCCAGGTCCCGTGAGTGTGTGGAGAGCTTCCTGCTACCCTGTGCCGGCGGGACCAGTCCCAGCCCAGGTGTAGTGTGGGCCAGACCCTCTCCCACCCCCTCGGGCCGCCCCCCACCACTCCGCAGTACCTCC
>NW_004524743.1:1094954-1096625 GCF_000260255.1 Octodon degus
AGCAATTAACCACTGAGAAGAATATATGCAGTGTATTATTTGTTGAAACTGTACTTCCGATTTGATTTGAAACTGTCTCATTGCTATCTGTTTATCAATGAAACTTTGAAAAAAAACAAATAAGGTAACATTCTGTGGTTCTGAGAGAACACACATATTGGGAGATACATTCAACTCACCTTCAGCGACTCATTGCTCTCCTGTTCTACCCTGGGGAGAAATGGCTTCAGGAACGAGGAAGAGATAGACAAGAGATAATAGCTGAGGTCAGATGGAGGCTTATTTGCCTAATTGTCAAAGGACCCTGAAGAACAGTAGAGATGTTTATTTATATACACCTTTGCAAAGTTAATATCATGAGACACAAGTTTGCCTAGAGACTTATGGCTGAAATTGTTCAGGCAGAATGCTTTTCTCCACAATGAGGCAGCTTGACTGCTTTAGGCACTGAGGCCTAGTCCTATCCTCACACATATGACCAATTCCCAGCTTCAGAAGCTCCCAACACCCTAATACATCTCACACCAACATTTAGCACTGAAATAATTATGGTGGCCGTCAAGTAGGTGCTTGCTTTGATGACTAGATTCTCCATTAATTTTTTTGCTTAGAGAAAACCAAATACAAACAATTCTTATTGTGAAATGGAATGCACAAAATAGCAGGATCCAAATGTACGCTTCGGATTGCTATTTTTATATGCTTTTTTTTCCTCTTTTTTGCGGGGGAGTATCAAAATCAAACTCTGGACCTCACACTTGTCAGGCTAACACTGTGCTGCTGAGCTACCTTTCTGGCCCTGGATTGCTATTTGTAAGCTCTCAATTTATTAGAAAATAACTAAATGTCGAATTTGTTGACACTTTCTTAGTTATTTTAATGATTTGAATTTTTTAGTCTTCAGTTAGCTTTCAGGAGGTTTTGCTGTTCTCCCTTCCTTCATGCCTCTTTGACAAACCACATATTCCCCTCCTTTTTTATAATTCTGAGGGTAGTGACCAGGGCCTAGAGCATGCTAAGTTAGCTACTTAAATGCGTAAATTTTACTAGCAGGAACATATAAACATACTAACCAGCTTCTAGCAACACCAACCAGGTGAGCACTGTAATTTTAAGGAGTACATGGCTGATCTCATCACCCTGGACCAAGACAAAGATATTACAGCAGAAAGCCTTTTTTCTACCTATTGACAGTGAAGTTTACTAATTGCTGAAGTCAAGTAGAATTCACATCCATCTTATTCTCATGGCCATTGGTGACAAAGAACTTATCAGTTGTATAGATCACAGGCAGTCCCTTGGGGACTTCCCATACTGCAGTTCCTCAGGACCCCCTTAGACCAGATGAGGAAAGATGTGGGAGAAATTGTAGAATCTTATTCAACTTGAAGCTTTCCAAAGTGAGAGCTGAAAAGAAAAGGGACCAAAGCCATTAAGTTCATCTTAGAAATGATAAAAGCTTTTGTCACACACACACACACACACACACACACACACACTGTGCTGTGATTTCGGTTGAGAAGTACACCTGGAGTTAGATGAAATAAGGGTAATACAAAATCACAATTCCACTATGATGAACACTTGGGCCTTTTAGATGATCTGGAAAACTTTCTCTTGTTTTCCTGTCCAAGACAATGGGTTAAATTTAAATTGTGTTTTGATTTTATT
>NW_004524743.1:1096725-1117337 GCF_000260255.1 Octodon degus
TTTTTTGCTTCTCATACTTCATGAATTCTGGGGAGAAGCCTGAATTGCATGAAAACAACCACTGAAATCCTTAAGCTTGCTTAGGTTTTGGTGCAGAGGGAAAATTCCATTGTTTACCAGTAATTTTTAAAACTGTATCCAGTTTGTTCTCAGACTTTCCAATCAGATAAATCACTTCCCCGGAGGCCACATAAGAAAAGAGATTGTAATTCCTGAAAAATAGTTGCACTGATAGGTATTTCTAACCTACTTTGTGCCTGTCATCAGACTAATTATTAGAGTTTTTTTAAAAAAATCCAGAGACAAGAAAGCCTTCAGAAAATCTGTATGATGTCAACAATTTCTGGTTGTTTATTTCATTGAATGAGAAGACTTTGGCTGTGACACACATCTAAATATCCCGTCCGTGCTCTGCACATCTGCCAGCCTGTGCCCCCCAAGCAATTAGTACAGCTAAAAAATTAATGTCGACCTTCACTCAGAGTGATTTCTAGTGTGCCCTAAAGGCACACATCATCACAGACATAATGTCGATCCATGAGAGCTATGGCTCACCCCATCCCTTTTCTACAGACATAAAATAGAAATGTGTTTTTGTTCCCCTTCCCACTTTGGGCAGTATTTTTTTATTTGCTGTCTAATGACAGTGTAGCTACTTAAACTACTTTTTCTTTCCAAATGGGAGGCAATGGAATTATGTATTAATAGACAGAAAGATAAGTGAATTATGATGTATCTTTCACTGGATTCCAATATAGTAGATAAAAAGGAGGAAGTTGATCTGTATCAACCAACAGTTAAAGACTTTTGAGCTATGATAATGAGTGCAAAGAAAATGGGACATAGAGCAATATGTATATTATAATACCATTTTGTAAGAAAACCAAAGACATGTATATAGGTACAAATAGAGACACAGACTGAAACACACACACACACATACACACACACACACACAAAGTTGTTGAAAGTGGATAGAAGCTCTGAGAAACAGAAGTACAAGGTCTTCGTTTTATATTTCTGGAATGCTTGAGAAGGTATTTTTGATTGAGGGGCATTTTCCAATGACCAGATTTTACTTTTGGCTATGTAACAGACACTTTAAAAAGTTAATAATAAAATATATGTTTGTTATAGTGTGCAAATGGAAAAAGAGAGAGTAGAATGGCCCTAGAAATAAACTGTATTTATTTATTTATTTATTTATGTTAGGGAAAACTCTACAGGATGTTCAGGGTCTCACTACTGGATTGGACTCGTAGTGGTCCACTTGTTTACAGCCTCCCAAGAGCTGAGATTACAGCTGTGCACCACCATGCCAAGTCTAAATTACCATCTCAGCACACCCTGGGGGTGGGGCCAGCATGGCAGGCCAGGGATCAAACCCCTGGTCCTTGCACCTGCTTGCAGGCACTTTAATCCACTGAGCTACCTGGCCAGTCTGTAAACTGTATTTTTAAACAGTATCTTGTACCAGGTGCCCCAAGATGATTTGGTTTCACTTAAACTTTTTAATATTTTAATGCATTCTCTCTCTGTCTCTGTCCATCTCTGCCTGTCTCTGTCTTCTGTCTCAGTCTCTCAGTCTCTCTCTCTCTCTCTCTCTCTCTCTCTCTCTCTCTCTCTCTCTTTCTGTAATTCTGGAACATGACTGAAAGTAAACTGGTGACTATTTGGTACTTGGTACTGGGGGATGAGCCCACGACTTTCACAATGAACTACATCCCCAATCTTTTTTATTTTGAGAAAAATGCTCCTATGTTGTTGTGCTTGCATTTGTGATTCTCCTGCCTCAGCCTCCTAGAGTACTGGGGTTGCAGGCATGTGCCACTACGCCTGGCTAGTTATAGACATTTCAGTAGTGCTTCACCCCTAAATGCTTCAGCATATGTCCCCTAAGAACAAGAATATTATTCTGCAAAAGTAGAAAGTCATTATCACATCCAAGACATTTAACATTGATATAATTTAATGACCAAAATTCATATTTATCAATTCTCACATCCTTTTGATAACCTTTTTACTCTGCTATCCATTTGAGAATCACCCCTTAATTAATTAGTCATGTCCCTTTGGTCTCCTACAAAGTAGTAGCTCTCCACCCCATCCTTCTTCCTTTCATGAGTCACCCTTGGGGAAGAACTGCTCTGCAACTGGAGTTACTTTACCTTCCCCCTCACTCTATTCCCTTTCCCTTGCTTTTGCAGTGCCTCCTAATTTCTGCCACCATTGTCTCTTGAGCTTACTATGTGCCGATTTTGCTCCTACACTCTGTATCAAGCTTTCCAAGGGCATCCATGCTCTCTCAGTGAAATCTACGTCTCCATGTGGAATGGACAGTTTTCAGACCTTTTACTTGGTCCATTGGCAGCATCAGACAGTGTGAATCACTCCCTCTTCCTTGCCATCTTAATTCTCTTCCCTTATCTTTTAAGCCAACAAAACCTTTCTTGGTGTTTTCCCTACCTCATTGACCATGCTCTGGTCTACTGAGCTCATTCCTCCTCGTCTTTCTGATCTTTAAACATGAGAGTGTCCCAGGCCTCAGATCTCTGCTTTTCATCTGTGTTTATGGCCCCAGTTCTGCTTTATCTGCTTAAGCCCTGTCTCAACACAGCAGACAGTGTGATCCTCTGCAATGTGCAGTGAATCATGCCTCTGCTCATCTCTTCTCAAAACAAACTGAAGGTTACTGCCATGGGATCTTTTCTCCATAATGACAACTCTCACAGATCCCAGGGAGTTATTTCTCCTCTTCACTCCTTCAGTTCTAGGGCTTACCTATGCCCACCCTATCTCAGTCTTTGGGAAAAAACTGATCCCAGTGTGTAAGGACCAGCCATCGAACTTGGAAGTTGACATGAGACCAAGGAAAGAGGCAGACAGATCCAAGATTGAAGAAAGTGCAAGAGGATTTTATGGACAGACACATATCTTTAATGGGAAGACAGGAAGATCCCAACAGTGTAAAGTAAGACAAAGGGATTTATATTCTAAGCTAGACAAATGTGGCCCATGGCCAACTAGAATACACCTGGCCATTCTCAAAAAAATGTCAACATATCTGATGTCAGTTTTTTTAAAAAAAAATGAGTATCAATGAGTAGCACAACACATTCAACTCACTTTCTTGATAACTTTGTTTGCTCTATAGAGATTAGAATGTGTGCTGGAGTCACCCAACAGGCAAATGGCAGTTACAACCAAGATGGCTATATGCGTGTCAAAGGACATCACTATGCCCTCTATCTCTATGACATCATCTCCTGTTGCTCTCCCACTCTAGTCACTTTACTTTAGCCATCCAAGTGTCTTGATTTCTCTAAAATATGCTTGTGTCCCAGGCCTTTGCTCTCGCACCAGAAAGGCACAGTTACTAGTCATTCACTTCCTTAAATGGCCTGCCCTACCATCCCCTTCTGCGTGTCTTTCCTTTTCTACTCTATAAAGTAGCAACACCTCTTCACCTGTGGAGGACTCTCCAGCTCTCTTACCAAACCAGATTTTCTCCCTATCATTGCTTTGTATAATACAGATTCTTTGTTCATTTGTTCAAGCATGTGCCTTCTTGCACTACAGTGTAAACTTTAAAAGGGAAGAAATGCTGTTTTGGTTACAACTTTCAGGCCCAGCATCTTGAATGATAAATAAGGGGCCCTAAAGACATATTTTTCAGTGAATGGATGAATGAATGAATCATATATATTCAAATACATAGACGATCTGTAAGGATACACAAACTGGTCTGAATGGGTACCTTTGGAAAATGGATTAAGGGAAGGAAAACTTTCATCTTTTACTTCAAATTCTTCTCTGATGTTTGCATTTTTATACCATGCCTTTGTAATTAGAAAAATACCAACAACTGAGATTTTTAAATGAAGAGGAGCTTGAAAGAGCCGGAAGAAAAAAGCTGGTTAGAGAAGCAGGTTGGGCAGCAGGTGGCAGGATTGTTTCAACTTCTGCTTCTCCCTGCCAGACTGATACCCAGCAGAGCCCACAGAAAGCCAGGAAGGCTGGTGTGAATACAGACACAGAGAGGCTGCGGTTGGCTAAGCACGTCATGCAGACAGCGGCTATCTCTGGGTCAAGGGTTTCCATGCATTTTCTAAGTCTTTCTGCCTTCCTGCATGCCTTGATTTTTCTCCATAATAAAGACATGATACTTGGGAATAACAAAAACAAAGACACTTCAACGTTTTCAAAGCTGCACTAAGATAAAATTGCTATGAAAAAATTTCAGGGATATAGATATTCCTTGAAGAGGAAAAGGATCCAGAGATGGAAAGGCAGAGAGAGTGAGGGGAAAGAGGATGGAAAAGAGAACTGCGATGTGTTATGCACATATTCCAGCTCCACAAAGGAATGTGGACGTTATGTACTGCAAACACATACAAAAAGAAAGGAAGAGAATCGAGGCCTGGATGGAGGGCAGAGGAAGGGAAGGGGAAAGAGATTTTTTAAAAAAGAAATTAATATGTATCACTTCCCGCAGGGAGTGAGTATATTATATACAATAACTATATACTGAAAAAGAAGTCTTAAAAATATAAAAAGTAAACTTTTAAAAACGAATAAATATTGCAAGCAGGCGCAGGGGCCTGGGATTCAATCCCAGGGCCTGCCGTGCCAGCACCTCCCCTGGGGCACGCTGAGATGGCAGTTGAGACTGGGCATGGTGATGTGCACCTGTAATCCCAGCTCTTGGGAGGCTGTAAACAGGTGGGTCACTAGGAGTCTGATCTAATAGTGAGACCCTGAACACCCAGTAGACCCTTCGCTAAAATATAAAAAATTAATTAATTAATTAATTAAAAAGTAAAAATGAATGAATAAAACTGCACATACTTAGCTTATACAACTTGATATGTTCAGACATATCTGGGATACATATACCTGGGATAACAGAACATTTTAAGGAGTATCCAGCGTCCCTGACATCTCAAGTAGGAGGGTGCCCAGGGCCCAGCTATTAGAGGGGTTCTCCTGCCCTGTACTCCCTGTGATGGCTTCATGAAAACCCTTCCAGCTTCCTTTGGGACAACAGCACTAGGTATACACATGCCAGCGGGCTATAGAATTACCTTTTGTCCAGTTTACTAAGAATTTCCAGTTAGCTGAAGAGTTTGAGATATTACTCTGAAGCCTTGTGAGCTTCCTGATTTGTAGCTAGAGCACATCACTATAGAAAAAACAAAAACAATCTTTTTATCAGACATTTTCATGGGTTTTTTTGTTTTGTTTTGTTTTTTGGAGGGTATTTTCTGTATTTTAGGGAAGGGCCTATAGGGTGTTCAGGGTCTCAATACTAGATCAGAGTCATAGTGATCCTCCTGTTTACAGCCTCCCCAGAGCTGGGATTACAGGTGTGCGCCACCATGCCCAGTCTCTATCAGACATTTTACCCCTGCCTATTTAAGTTTTTTTTCCTCAGCTTTATAATCCCTGCTGTAACTAAAGGCATGTCAAAGCACAACAACTTTGTTCTTGCCGTTAACATAAAGCCATGGCTAAATGAAAGGTGTGAAGCAGAAGGACTTGACAGGGCTCTCGCTGCCAGCCAAGACCATGTCCCTCAACTTCCGGGTGTTCCCACCTACCTTTCTTTGAGTAATGATTTGGCTGTCAAGATCCCCTCTTCCCACATATATCTGTCACACAGATACAGGCACAGGTGTGTACACACACATTTGTGCACACGTACATTTGGCTCAGGCCAGAAAACTCACAAGAAGCCACTGCCCCTGTGCTGGACCCTAGAAACCTCCTCCTTCCTCCACCATGTGCTGCCTGACTGACGCCCAGCCAATGTTGAACGTCCCGCTGAACTTCTACTGCTTAGTACTGTTTCCTGTCCGTGCCAGCCTCCTGACTCCATACCCATCCTGCGCATTTATCCTATCAGGGCTCTTTGTGATGCAAGTAACAGATGGCCATTCTAGCTGATACAACAAGATTGTGTGTTGGGGTGGGGGGTGCGAAGCACAGGTGATTGTAAAGCGACCAAGGTTCCATAGCATTCCCAAGACAAACACAACAGTGACACCTGGCACAAGAAGTGAGGCAGTTACTGTTTCCTGTTCACCTTCTAAAGGACCATGGTCTCTCTCATGGTGTCTCTCCTTCTCTGTATTTCTTCCCCATTATTGTTCCTCTGCTGACTGGTTTCCTTAGAGCTTTTAGTCACACATGGCCTGTCACATTTGACCTGCTCCAAGTCTGTCTTAGTACCTTTCAGTCCCTACTCTTACAGTGGCGCAGAATTTTGACTTCCCAACACCAAGACACAAATGTGATTGCCCCATCTCACCTTTATAAGCCAGACCAGAGAAGCCTACACAGGACACTTGCCTTCCTAAAAAGGGCCTGCCATTGGCTCCAGTGCCTACCGATTCTGGAGTCAGAAGTGGAGGCTCTAGGGATATTTAATGCCCTGGAAACAAAGTAGGTTTTCTGTGGGTATGCAGGACAATTATCACCACAGGAGGCCCAGAACCTGGTCTGGTTAAAAATCTCAACCAAAGGTTTAAGTTTACCTATAAGATTTAACAGTCTTATGTGGCATTTCTGTGCCACATCTGTTTTCAGAGCTACCCAGAGTTGTTGAACCCTAAACTCCATTCAATCTACTGCTACCGGTCCTAGTTCCTGCTCATTGTTCTCCATGGGTTCCCTTTAAGGCCAGGGCAGTGAGTACATGGCAGGAGATGGCAAGGAGGTCACAACTTGTTGCATATAACATATGGCATATCCTTAAGTAAGATATTTTTCACCCAGTAAAAGGGATGAAGTCCGAATGCATGCTACAATGCAATCAAACCTGCAACAGCCATGCTAAAGGAAAGCAGCCAGATGTAAAAATAGCACATATTATATGACTCCATTCACATGACAGTCCAGAAGAAAGAAAGATGTAAAGACAAAGATTAGTGGCTGCTTAAGGTTGGGAAGGTAAGAGTTAAGGAGTGATAGCTAAAGGCTTGGGCTTACAGGAAAATGTTCTATAATTAACTGTGGTAACAGTTGCACATATCTGTGACTACGAAAATTCATATCTTTCAAATATTCAAAGAGATACAACTGCAAAAAGACTTTTTCTTGAACTAGCGAAAAGTTGCTCAAGAAAAGAAAAATGTTAGACACTCCGGCTCCCAGTGTGCTCTGAATCATCATGGGATGAGTCATGAAATACAGAGGGCCAAATTCCAGCAGAAGACAGCTGATCTGATAGTGAAATTCCATGCCAGAGTTCACAATTCTTCCACAGTAGTTTTAAGGTTGAACACGTAAGTGGCTATGCATGTGGATTGCGGCATTAGACTTCACCAAGGAGACGTAAGCACTGGGCAAAGCGATTGCTGTTGCCTGTGGGAAGCGGCATGTGGAGGCCAGGGCAGTGAGTGAAGGCGGGAGGTAGAAAGGAGGTTGCAGTTTCTTATTTTGGAAAATGCAGAGTGGCTCAAGTTATTTATCCAATGAACCAGTGATTTTCCAAATCTGTAAAACTTCAGGAGAGGATGTTATCTCAAAATATTTTCAAAGTGAGCAGAACAGAGGAGTGTTTCCAAAGCTAATACTATACAAGAAACATGAGGAAAAGACTCACGCAAAGATGGTTTGTCATGCAAGAGAAAAACAAACTAGAGAGAAAAAAATTTTGGAATATGACTTTTACAGAATTTATATCACTCAGCTCTCAATTGTCATAACTTTTATTTTACAAGTTGGTTCATTTTACTTTAAATCAGCATATAATGTTTGTTTATATTCATGGAGTACAGTATGATGATTTTATTTAATACCCTGATGTAATCATTACATGTATATATCATGCAGCATTTAAACCAGAGTAGTTAGCATCTCCATCTCCTAAAATACTTATCACTACTTTTTTATTGAGAATCTTCAAAGTCCTCTCTTTTAGTTCTTCATAAGAATGTAAGTTTTGGGCAGGGCTGGGGAGATAGATCAGTGGAATAAGTGCTTCCCTGGCAAGCATAAGGGCCTGAGTTCAATACCCGGTTCTGCCAAAAAAAAAAAAAAAAGAATGTAAGTTTTGTTGTAAATAGCAAGTTTTGTTTTGAGTTGTGTCTATTCTGCTGTGTTACACAGCACTGAATGTATCCCTCTTATCTAGCCATATTACAGTACCCATGATCCAACATCACTGTTCCCCTTTTTCTTCCTTTTCCTAGAATGTAAGGACCACTGTACTATTTACCTCTAAGCAATCAATTATTTTATTTCAGCTTGCATCTATGTTGTGGTATGTCCCCCAAAAGGCTCATTGTGTTGAAGTCTTGGTTACTCAAGGGCTTTTGGGAAGTGACTGGATCATGAGGACTCTCATTTCTTCAGTGGATAAATCCACTAATGAGATCAAAAGTTGATGGCATTATTGGGAAGTGTCAGAGACAGAGGAAAAGCCTAGTTGAAGGGCCTGCCTTTTTGAACATGTGAATTTGAGGCTTATATCTGTTCCATAGCCACATCCCTTTCTGGATCACTGTCTCCCTCTGTCTGCTTCCTTGCTGCCATTAGGTAAGCAGCTTTGCTCCACCACCCTCTGCCATGGTATTTCTGCCTCACTAAGGTCAACAGCAATGGAACCTGCCAACCATGGACGGAAGCCTCTAAAATCATGAGCCAAAATAGACTTTTCTTCTCTTAAATTAATTTTCTCAGGTCACAGTGATGAAAAGCTAATTAACACACAAACATGGGTGGAAACTCAAGGTACTAGTCTTTATGTACCTGGCTTATTTCACCTAACATAATGTTCTCAAGGTATGTTGCTGCCAATGACAGGATTTCATTCTTTTTATAACTAAGTAGTATTTCACTGTGCATTCTACACCACATTTTCTTATCTATTCATGCATTGCTAGATGCCTTGGTTGATGCCATACTTTGGCTAGAGTAAATGTTTCAGATCTCAGGTTGAAAGTTCAATATCTCAGTCAGGCATGGTGACATCCATGTGATCCAGCACTCATGAAGCTGAGGCAGAGGGATCGCTCAGAGTAGGAGGCCAATGTGAGTGCCATAGTAAGTTCAGGGCCAGCCTGAACTGTGTAGAAAAACCCTATCTTTAAATAAATAAATAAAGGGGCTGGGGAGATGGCCCAGTGGAATAAGCACTTTCCTGGCAAGCACAAGGGCCTGAGTTCAATCCCCAGTTCCGCAAAAATAAATAAATAAATAAATAAATAAATAAATAAATTCCATGTCTCTGTTAGAAGTTTCCAAACATATTACTAAAACACTAAGAAGAGCCCATAGCACATACAAATGGTAGAAAGCACAGTGTGGTTTTCACAATTAGTTTTTCTTTAAAAAGCTGAATAAAATGTGATTCACATGTGAATTTATCATGCATTACAAAATTTTCAAAGACAAATAAAATTAAGCTAAGTATATCAAAGCATCATGTTCTGTACCTTAAATGTATGTAATAAAAATAGCAAAATAAATCCTGCCTACTTCCATTAGGTAACTACTTAAAACACATTAATTGACAAAGAAAAGTGCAAAATCAGATAATATGAAGCAATATACCTTTACATTTCATATAAAATATGACATAAGTCACAAAACATGTAATCATGAGAACACTAGGGTGTTATTTTTAAAACAATTTCCCATGACAGCCATTTAGTTTTAGGAATGCAATTCCAAGATCTTCATTCCAGGGCTAGTATTAAATTTATTCTTCACGTTACTTTTCTTCCTGGTAATATGAAAGTCTTGTTTGCCTAGGGCCTATGTAGCAAAGGGAAGACCACAGACTGCACATCTTACAGCATTTGTAAACTTTTTTATTAGTACATATTTGCAGTACATAGTGTTTACATCCCCTTATGTGGAGTTGGTCCATATACTTAACATGTCTAATTCCTTTCTTCTCTCCCTTTTCCTTCCCCCTTCTCTCCATCTTTTGTTTTGTTTTGTTGTATTTTTAGGAAAGGGTCTACAGGATGTTCAGGGTCTCACTACTAGACCAAACTCATAGTAATTCTCCTGTTTACAGCCTTCCAAGAGCTGGAATTATAGGCATGCGCCACCACGCCCAGTCTCAATTGCTGTCTCAGTGTGCCCCAGGGGCAGGGTTGGCACGGCAAGCCCCAGGGATCAAACCCCTGGCCCCTGCGCCTGCTTGCAGGCACTTTAATCCGCTAAACTATTTGACTAGCCCTTCTCTCTGTCTCTTGATGCCCCTTCTCATTTGAGAAAGATCTAGCTTTCTCCTTCCTACTCTCCATGCTATGGTTTGTATCTATCTGTCCCCCTACAGTGCCTCACATCCTCATAGGTGGGGGTTTTGTGGGTGGCTGGATCCAGAATTTGTGTATAGGGATTAAGGGAGCATGATAGCTAAATTAGTCTGCTGCTTGATTTATCATAGTTCTGGGTGTGGATAATGGGAAGGAACACCCTATATGTGAATACCACCATGCAATGGACTTATAGCCCGGATAAGGTAAAAGTCTGGAAGGCTCTTCTTCCACTGCTTCCTGCCTGCCCTGCTATGGACTGTTACTACACTGCTGTGTCACTCTGCCTTGGAGCTAGCTGACTACAGGCTGAAACCTCTAAACTGAGATAAAATAAGTCTTTCCTCCTCTAACTTGTGTCAGGTATTTTGTCCTGGCAATGTGAAAATTAACTAAGACAATCTACCTTTACTTTTTAAAGTAATCTGCTGAACAAAATTTACTTTTGTTCTTAATTTATAATTTGAGTTTCTTATATAAGAGAAAACATGTAATAGTTAAGCTTGCATGTCTGATTTATTTCACTTAACATTATGGTATCAAGGTGTGTCCATTTTCCTGCAAATGACCTAAGTTTATCCTTCTTTATGGCAGAGTAGTATTCTGTTGCATATAAATACATTTTCTTTACAGATTACTTCAAAACTCATGACTTACTTCATATACTATAGCCGTTTCCCTCCAAACTTTAGAAATCAGCCTGGAGGGCTGGCCAGATAGCTCAGTGGATTAAAGTGCCTGTTTGGGCAGACTCAGGGACTGGGTGTGATCCCCAGCATGCCATGCTGGCCTTGCCCCAGGGGTGGGCTGGGGCGACAATTGAGACTGGGCATAGTGGTACATGCCTATAATCCCAGAGATTGTGAGGCTGAAAACAGGAGGGTCACTACATGTCCCATCTGTGTAGTAAGACCCTGTAGAGCCTATAGATCCTGTACTAAAAATACATTATAAAAAAGAAGAAGAAATCAGCCTGGGATGGGCTACCTCCGCTTTGAAATATTCTGGCTTTTTATTTTCTTGATGCAGTCATGACCTGAGTGAAATAAATTTTTGTTTCTAATGTTCAATTCCTTCTTGCAAGGCCCACAGGGAACGAGTAGATGAAGCATATAAAATACACTATGTTTCCAATATATGTAACCAAAAGGAAAGTCACTATCCATCTTTTCATCTCTCCACTGTAGGAATGCAGTTAGAACAGAAAACAGTGTGTCCTTACACAGCCTGCTTTCTCAGGAGGGACCTTGTCTTGGCTCCCACACTGAGTGAAACACTTCCCATGTCAAAGCTTCTGCTCGTTCTTGAATTGAGTGGCACTGTAGTAAGCCTACTTTAGGTGATTCTGGGATTCATTTCCACTCTGCACAGTATGAGATAGCTCTGGGTTAGAAATAGCACCAAACAAAATGAAACAAAATGAAACACTGACCCTTGTTTTGCTTAAAAAATCACATAAATAATGTAATTATACATATAAGTTGGCAGAACCAGAGGGGCTGATTTTGTGAAGCTTTGGAAAAGATTTCCTTTCCTCAGTATGAACTGGAGGAGACCATCCTTAGCCATTAATGGGCCTCATGAGAAGCAAAGAAACAGGTCATCTTCTAAGGGTATGGGATGGTGAGTCCAGTTGCATACATCCTAATCTTCCATTCACTAGTTGCATGAAAGGTCAACAGTTGTGTAGCCTCTCTGTACTTCAAAGCCATCATCTGCAGGACTGTAATACAGACCATTATGTTCTTATCCACAAAAAATGAAAAAAACCAAAGTATCCCCTAAACTCTGTATACATTGATTATTTTTCATTTTCAGAAGACTAACCTTTATTACATGAGATAAGACAAAAATACAGATGCCCACTGACTTACAATGGTTCAATAAATTTTCTGATAGCACAAAAACATCTCATGCACATATCCTGTTTTTCACTCTCAGTGTAGTATTCAATAAATTACATGATGGATTCAACAGTTTATTATAACAGAGGCTCTATATTAGATGTTTTTGCCTAACTGTACACAACTGTGACTAGTTTGAGCACATGTAAGGTAAGCTAAGTTAAGCTATGATGTTCTATAGATTAAGTTGTTTATTATCTCTCATTTCTGATATGTTCAGTTTACCCTGGGAAATAACCCCACTGTAAGAGAAACATCTGTATGAGATTTTGCCTATGCTTGTATCACATGAAGTCGATCATAAAATACACAGCTTGCTCAGTCTTAACACTATTGATTTTAAGAGATCCTGGTTGCAGATATATTAAAATGTAAATACAAGTGCATTTCAGAATGAATGAGATACAGCCGTTAATACTATTAAGATTAGAGCAGTGCTCAGCATATAGTGAGTGGTCAAAGTTTGCTATTGGGGTTGGACTTCCCTAAAGAAAAGAAATAGTTTCCATCTTCAAAGCAAAGTTCATCACCTTTAGTAGGGGATAGAATAGTTAGGAACTGCAGACTGTCCCCAAAAGATCGAGACCAAACCTTTCATGTTTTCTGTGGCACAGCACAATGCTAAAAGCTGTTTAGAGTGGACCATTCTGCAGCCTTCTCTCCCTCGTTACAATTCTCTTAACCCACCGCCAACCCTCCAGAAAAGACCACACTTCCCGCAGAACTCCATGATGGAGCTGTGCAGACTGCCAGGCTCAGCAGTAACAGGAGACCCAGCTCCAGCTCCAGGTCCAGGTAGTAGAGCAGCGACACACCAGGGAAGGCCATTTGCAGGGGCTCCGCACAGTGACAAGCCTGGCCGTGGGCAGTGTCCTGGACAGAGGAATGCCTGAGGAAGAACCCAAACCCCCCGGGGAGTGGTTTCCTGATTAACATCTGACTGCTGACTAAATGTAAGGGGGAAAAGATCTGTCCAGTATTTTAGAAAAAATGTAACCCTTGCGATGGCAGAATTAGATAATGCTTAGGTCACATAGAGTATGCTGTTATAAGAAAATATGCACTTTCTAGGCAGCAGTCAGTAAACCAGGTCAATAACTTTACTTCGTTGTTTCACTTTTATTTTTCACATTTTATCATTTTTTAAATCAGAATATATAATTACGATGATGGTGATGACAGGGATGATAATACTAATGCTAGCATATAGTCAACTTAGTATTTGCCAGGAGCTATTCTAAATGATTTATCTTTACTAATTTATCTATAGTGGCCTGCCCCTTAGCTCAGTTGTTTAAGCCCCTGCTCATGCAAATGCAGTCAGGCGCAGGATACCGTGGTTCGATCCCCACCTCCACCTGCCTTACCAGACCTGCCCTTAAGGCAGCCTGAGCCAGCCAAAAGAAACCTAATTTATTTATAATTCTATGAATCAGATATAGTTATCTCCTCTGTGAAAGTTGAGGACAGTGAGCTGTCTCTTTCTCTCTCTCTCCCTCTCTCTCTCTCTCTCTCTCTCTCTCTCTCTCTCTCTCTCTCTCATACACATACACACACACATGCACACACATACACACACAGTACATCAATAACTCTAGTTAATCACTCTAACCACTATACTGGTAGGTAATTTTATCAGGCCATGGGGTTTATGGGCCTTCCCCCAAACTGCTTCTAATCCAATGTTAAGATTCATCTCAGAATTGAAGAAATTTAAGGAGTAGTAAAATAGTATCTCAGTCCAATTCCAGCCCCACCTCCCATCACTGGGGGCTCTGAGAGACAGTAGAGGGTGGTGGCAATGGCAAAATGTATAGGCAGTGTCTGAGTACCAGAAGCTCCACTCTGAGTGGAGTAATCTTGGGGGAGGTTTTAAACCCCTCTGATCCCCAGTTGCCAGGAAAATAGGACAATGGGAACATTTCCTACCTCACAGAGCTGCTAAAAGCATGAGGAGCGCTAATCCTCATACAGCAGTGCGTAGCATGTGCTCATTAAGCAGACAGCAATTCCATCTTTCATTCAACTTCCTGATGTGCACAGCTATAGGGCCTTCCCTCCAGTGGTCACCAAAAGGGGCAGTCTGACTCGGAGTCTGCTGTCATTACAGTGTGGCACCTGTCAATCATTTTGGCTTTAACTAGTCTTGGGGTGTGTTGGGTGCACCAGGTCATTGGGCTCATTGGGCTCATTTCTTTGTCTTAAATATAAGCTTATTTCCCCTCATTTTTCTCAGAGAAAATGAAGACAAATTTTAGTCTCATTATGTTGCTAAAGCTGAGCTTGAACTTGTGAACCTCCCAGAGTGCTAGGATTATACATGTGGGCTGTGGATTTTGGTTTGAATGAAAAGACATTTGAAGGACTATTATCATGGAGCCAGTGAATTTTAAAGGAAAGTTGGAAGGAAAGGCATGGTAAGGAAGAGAGAGAAAATGCTGTCTGGTGACCCAAGTTGCAGGTCTCTGGGGAAGAAGGGGAAAGAGAATTTCAGATTACACTGTTACTGTATTTTTGAGAGGACATTTTGAAATTGACTTATAATTTATGATAGACAAGTAAAGTTGGGCACTTATTTTCCTGGGACTTTTTAGACACATTATGCTACAAATATGTAGATCTGGTTCATTTTTCACATTGTCCTGGTCCAGTGGGAATATGGACAGATATGTGGTTGGAAACTTTCAGATCAACCCCACACCTCCACACAGCGTGTGCTTCTGGGGTCAAAACACAAGCCACGCTCTACTATCCTATCCCTGCACCTAGCAGCAAATCCATGACCCTATTCTTATAAGCACACTGCTTCCACCAGCTAAACAGGCACAGCTAAGCCAACCAATCCGCCTGTAGCAGCTGTTTATTCCTACGCCCTCATGCAGGATTTCTTGCTATATATGTGATAAACAAACTGTGCTCTCATCTCACTAATTAATAAGATTTTCTTTTGACTCTAATTTTCTGAAAATAAAACCAATCATTTCTAAAAGATGTCCACCAGGGTGCAATGGTTGATACATTGTATCTACTTAAAAATTTTAGAAGGTTAACTAAGAGACTCAGCAGGAGCCAGGGTCCTTACTTCCGTAAACATCCTGAACCTATGCAAGAGGAGGGCAGGCAGATGGTGTGAGTGCTGCACCCACTGAGGCCGGGCAGCCTGCTTACAATATAAGGAAGGAAAAGAGGCTTGCTCACCCCTTTGTGCTCTTTTTGCTTTTGCTGTCTTCCGAAGCTTTCAGCTACTGCGTCTCACCATGCCACCCTTCTTTGGAGCCAGCTGATTACAGACTGAAACCTCCACAAATTGTGAGATAAATACACCTTTACACCTTTCCTTCCTTAATTTTGGGTGCCTAGTATTTTGTCTGAGTAACGAGATAAAAGTAACCAAGACACAGGGATAACTCTGGGCATGATGCCTACTGAAGTCCTTTCCAGAAATATTATGGTGACCATTTGGTCTTCAGAGGTTCACAGTCCTAATTCTCTGAGGAAATAGTGAACATGAAAAACAATCAGGGTGGTGGCTGCAAAATAGCTCAGCAGACTAGATACCTGCTTAGGCAAGCGCAGGAACCGGGGTTCAATCCCCGGCATACATGCTGTGCCAGCCCTGTCCCTAGGCACACTGAACAGGCTAAGGAGTCCAGGCGTGGTGCTGCATTCCTGTAATCCCAGCTCCGGCAAGTCCAAGCTGCATAGTGACACTGCACCAAATACATTTAAACAAAAGAAAAGAAAAAAAAAACAGTTCAGGGGAAGGTATAGGAGTGTAACAAATAATTATAAGACAACTGGTAGATATTTGGTGAAATATTTCTCTAGGTTGCTTGGATCCTTAAGGATAAGGTATCACCTTTCCTGGAAGTAGTCTGGAGGAGATGATGCATGAGATGAGCCACAGAATCAGAGTTGAAGTAAACACTCAAGAGCACTCACAGACACCAAGAGCTGCCTGACAGCTGTCATAGGCAGCAGGAGAGACCGGAATATTATGATGACCTAGAGAAAGGCTTGGAGCTAGGCATAGTGGCCTATGCCTGTAATCTCAGCACTCTGACAGTGAAGGAAAACCACAAGTCTGAGCCCAGCCTGGGGAATTTAACCATAGCTCTACCTCAGAAAAGGGCTAGGAATATAGCCCAGTGTTAGTGCACGCCCAGATTTGATCCTTAATTATGTAAAACAAGAACAGGAAACAAAACGGACAGAGAGACAAGGAGAGACAGAGACAGAGACAGAGATAGAGAGGCTTGTAAACTGATCCTGCTAGGCCATTCTGTAGCTGGGCAAGTGAAATAAAACTTGGGCCTCAAATTTCTAATCTGTAAAATGAGAATAATAGGATACATGACAGAACCACTGCTAAGATTAAGTGTCTTATTATATAGAAAGTGAGTCAGGGGCTAGGGAGATGGCTCAGTAGAATAAGCGCTTGCCTGGCAAGTGCAAGGGCCTGAGTTCAATCCCTGGTTCTGCCAAAAAAAGAAAATGAGTCAAATAGAGCTGTATAAGTGCCTACTAAGTGTTGCATATTATTGTTGCTAAATTCTGAATGTCTCTAGAATTTCGCATCAACTTTGGCTTCTATACTAGTTCAGTGAATAGCTACTAGTGGTAGGACAAATCAAAAGTAGGTGAGATGAGAGCATCTGTGAGTAAAATTTCCCAATTCAAGTCATTAATTAGTGCCTGAAAAATCTGTTGTTAAAGTTGTTTTATGTTCTTGTTCTTCTACACACCCACATTTTGAGGGCAGAATAGAGTGGGGAGTGTTTCCACATGGAAATTAAAGATTGAGATTGCTTATTTCGGGAAAGCAAAAACAAACAATATGGAGGTACAAGTGGGGCTGTCCCCACCTACTTCCTAGGCAGCTTCATAGGAAGTTGGCACTGGCCCCTGAGCAGTGCGGGGTCATCTAGGTCTGGTTCTGTCACACACCTACTCTTTTCTCTTCCACCATGTAACAAAGAACTAAGTCACTGTTCTTTGGTTACTGATCACTTTGATGAGTGTAACTCTTTATTTCCTAGTAACCGTTTCCTTCCTCATTACTAAGCCCTACCAGGCCTCTGAGCTCTTCCACTCTGAGTCAGAACAAGAGGCTCGCACGGCAGGCCTGTTAGCCATGAATCAGAGCTTTTCCAGTGTTTGTTGATAGGAAGGGAAGAATGCAGGTATGGCAACCGTGATCACAAGATCTATGGCTTTGGAAACCTCTCAAGCCAATTTCTAGTCACTCGTCATCGAAAGATTGTTCCTGAGGGGGTAAAGCACCTTGATGTGAAGGAGGAAATGATGACATGAAGGTGGCATCCTCTACCCCACTGGGTCCCTTGGTCTACATTTGCTTAATCTCTCTGGATGCACTTGAAAGAACTTGACACTGATTCATGTTAAGGCACACACACAATGTGGATGTGACTCCTTTAGGTCATACTTACAATTTAAATGGATCCCAGGTAGGCTAAATTATTTCCAATGGTGGACACCTCGGTCGAGCAACCTGCAGCCACCAAGGCACAGGATAAGTTGAATTATGTTGAATTTGAACTTTCTAAATTATCCCAACTAGATCCTCTTCCCTATTCTGGTCATTCTTCAATTGACTAACCCATTTTATTTTCTCATAACCCTTATTGCTCTGTGAACTCCTATCTTTATCTATTTGATTATTATTTGCTTACTCTCTCAAGAGTACAGGATATATGAGGACAAGGACTTTGTCTGGTTTGTCACTAGAACAGTGTCGGGCCCATAATAAGTGTTTCATAAACATTTGTGGAATGAACGAAAGGACAATGAGCTGAAGTGATGTGTTAGAAAGCCCTTCTGAAAGTAAATCACTCATCCATCTGTACTCTTTATATAGTTCAGATCCTGTGAATTTTGTATGGGACAGTCAAAACCACCTTTTCCTCTCTCACATGCTAAATTGCACAGGGTTGTGGCAGTGATGGGGAGCATGGGTCATTTAGTCACTGTCACTTGAATTTCAGGTGATCAGAATGCTGTCCTGAATACATATGCACTGGATTGGCACCGGAAGAGACCAATTCACTTCTAACATCATTGAAATGCTGAAGAGGTGTATAAGAGATGAAGATAACAAGTCTACACCCGACAGCCCCACAGCTCTGAAAGTTCAAAGGTTTCCACTTTGTTAGATGTACATCTTCTAATGATCCCCCGCTCTCCATGCCTGTGCTTACAACAGCCCTCACAACTGCAATCAGGTGTGTAGGTGGTGAGTATTATTAGGCCCATATACAGGTGGAGAAAGTGAGGCACAGAGAAGGTGAAGGGAGGTGGATCAGCAACCCACTTTACTCTGTACCCTACTCAACCTGCCACTCATTGAGTGCCTACTTTTCACAAGGCATTATCCTTGAGCTTGTCAAACATTCAGACAGGTCTCGACTTGATTGGCTCAGGACTTGCAGGGGCTTCCCTGACTGTGTAGAAGCGCACTTGAGCAATCAACAGTAAAGGACTGAAGCTGGGAGGTTCAGAGCCCTTCTGGTAACAACATCCCAGTGCTTAAGAGGGGTGGGTTTCTGGGCAGAAGGAGAAGAATCTTCTCAGTTGTTTGTGACCACTCACCTCATTAGCAGCCAGTCAGCAGGTTGCTATTCACAATCCTTGAGGTAAGCAAAATCTTCATCCCTGGTTAGCCAATGAGACTAAAGCTCGCTGACTTGCTCTGGGTCCCAAAGCTACTGAGTGGTAGAACCATACACATGAATCACTTAGGTCAACCTCAAGCACCTGTATTTCCAGCTGAGGACAGACCACCTGACATGTTGTAGCATTCAGGCAGGACATTGGGTCATCATTGTCCCACACAGATTGGAAGGCTTACTGGGCTTTAGCCATGCACAGAATCACCATTGGCATCTACAACTACATGAACAACCAAGGCACTTGGTGCATGTGGAATGAGCAAATGCAGAAGTGACATTCATGAGGAAGTCATTTAATCTTCAAGAAAATGTGACAGCATGTTTAAAGTCTTCTCCTGTAAAGAAACATTTTAGATCGATTCTAATAATAGCTGTAATTTTTAAGTTCCCACACATAAAAGGGTGGCCTTTGACTAACCGGAAAATCAGCTTCCCCAAGAGTGTTTTGACTGTCTGGGGTGTGGGCTTGCTTTCCCCCACTGGCCTCCCTCCACGTGGGGTGGCCTGGCAGCAGTCATTTATAGGGATGCTACACTTGGCCTCCCGAGTCCAGCTGTTAGGCTTCTCGCCTTGCCTCTCCAGCTTGTTGGTGCTGTAGCCGTGGACAAGCTACTCCATCTCTGGGTACCTCCACATCCTCATCTGAGTGTGGCTAAATGAGCTACTCCATGCACAACACTTGAAACAGAACTGGCAGGCAGTAAACACTACATAAGGTATTGTATTGCTCCAGTGAAAACTGAAAACTGGCTCACGGATAAGCCACCAAATAGACCAAGTAAAAGCAGCAAGCTAAAGGTAACAACTTCAAGTGAGGACTTATCTATACCCAGATTGATTTTTTTCTCTTTCCACTGCTTGTTGTTCAGCTCGAGTAGTTAGATTGTGGCCCACCAGAAGCTCTGCACTGTGACCACCAAACCCCAGAATTGCCCACCTCTGCCTTCTAGAAAATCTCGGTAGGTGACTCAGCATTCACTTTCTAATTCCTCCATGGTACCCTAAAACTGAGGCCAGCCTGAACCACAACACTGCATGACGCTGCAGTATCTACTGGGTGACCTTTTTCGCTCCTTTCTTCAGCTCCTTCTTTCTTTTGTTCTAGCTGCATAGTACCCTAACAGCAGCCCTGAAGCACAGGGTGTCCTGCAAAGGGACCTCCCTAAGACTAGGGACCCAGTGTGCCAGACCTTCCTTGAGTGGATCCCCACTGGGAAAAATCTACTCAAGCAGCCTAAGCTCACATTTACAAAACAAGCCTCAGCTTACAATAGCTTCCTAGTCTTCGTTAGTGAACTGTGTGGCTGATTCAAGACACTGTTGTCAGCCAAATGGGGTGGAACATACCTGTGATCCCAGCTCTCTTGGTCATTGAAGGAGGAGGATCCCAAGTTCAAGCCCAGCCTGGGCAAGTCTCAATGGCTGAAACCTTGTCTTAAAACTTTAAAACATACATAAGAGGGCTGGGAATGTAGCTCATTGTGAAGGTTCTGGGTTTAATTCTCCAGTACCATATATAAAAAGGACACTTTTGCCACCACCACAGGGACCTCTTACTGAGTTACCATTGAACTATGTCCTCTAGTTTTCTCAAGGTCAGCTATAGCAAATCATAGAAGCATCTGAATAAGAAGTCTCTACTTATGTTCTCAGGGGTTAAATAGTTGATGTCTGTATATGTTGTTTTAATTTTTAATTAATTAATTAATTAATTTTATTTATTTTTTTCTTGAATTTTTTTATTT
>NW_004524743.1:1117647-1176957 GCF_000260255.1 Octodon degus
AAAAGATCTGTTCTCTTTGAATTTTATATTTAGCAAACATACCTTTGAAAACTAAAAGTAAGATTTTCTAGTTATACAAACTTGAAATATTTTAATACCTCCAGAAGTAGCATATAGGAAATAACAAAGAGCATAATTCAAAAGGCAAGAGAAGTTACAGTATGCTCCTGGATGAACAATAAAGGGCTCTCAATATGATAGTGATGCAGGACTATATAAAAGATATATTAGATGAACTCTTATTTAAAGGTCATTGCAGATTTCTATGAAACAGTACCAATCTTATGTTGGGTGTTTTATATTTTATAAAACAACCTGTTACTATATTTTCCTTGAAGTTAAGCAAGTTGGGGCAGTGCTTGGGAGTTTGAAAGCAAGAGGATCACTATGAGTCTGATCTTTATTGTGAGACCATATAGACCCTCTACTAAATACACACACACACACACACACACACACACACACACACACACACAAATTGTTCTGAATTCTTAATAAATGTATTTTGAAAATAAAAAGAGAGTTGGGAAACTTTGTATTAAAAATTTCCAAAGAACTATTGGACTATATTGGGTTATTTTGCTGAATTCAATTACCTACAATATTTGGACTGGTATCAAGTATGAAAAGGTCTTTTAAAGGTTTCTCCAAATATAGCTTCTCTAGCAGCAATGGAACAGCCATGTCTGGCAAAACAAAGCAAAAAATAAGGATATAAATAAAGGGCTGACCATTTTGCAGTGAAAAAAATGTGTATATACAAGATAGTTAGGATAGGTATACAACTACTTTCTTTTAGTTCAGTGAGAAGAAAGGTTTGTATTAATAGTGTTTAGACAAGATTTCATGTCTACATCTTGTCCTCTGAATAACTACTATGAAGACAATGATATGTAATTCATTAATTATTGTAACTGTCCTACTAACCTGTTTTTGAAAGTGTTTCATTGCTATTTTATCTTTTTTCTCATTAAAATGAACAAAAAATTGAATTAAAAAATTCAAAACAGAAACAAAAATTTCCAAAGAGTGAAATAAGTATGGTGGTCTTGATTGACGAGACCACATCGCACCAGTACAATATAACATCATTTCACTCAAGTGGAGAGTTTCCATGAAACCTTCACTTACTCCTATGAAATGGTGGATTTAGTCCAAGTAAAATCATGCATTGCACAATTTTAGGATGCAATGTATGGACATTCCTCCTTGCCATCTGTATTTCCTCCCTTAGAAACTCTTCTCACTTCATTGGGCAGCCTATGCTTAGCTTTGTTCTTCCACTTCTGCTTCTCTTCCAGGACCCACCTGCCTCACCTCCACACCAGTTCCTCATCGTTTGTGGTAGAAATGAAAGCCTGCCTCTGATGGGTCGAGCTATGCTCCCATTCATGCCCTGAGTGTCTGAATAACTGTCAGAGTAGATAGCTGTCCTCTTCTATTGCAGAAAGTATTTTCCCACTTGAATTACATATATGGCTTCCTCAAGAAAAATATCTCAGTAGTTTTGTCCACAGCCATTAGTTTTCCTCTAGTTGGTCTGACTCAAATGAGGCCCACTGTACTAGGGACTTTATAGAGTTTGGGTGACACATCCATCAGCTGAGCTACTTAGAAAGATTCTGGAATCTTCTCACCTGGTTACCACAGAGGTGGGTGTAAACCCACCAGAGCAGACTCTAAGCAGTAAACTAACCAACCAGATTAAAGGGGTGTGGGAGAGGGTTCCACACATGCATCCCCCACATCAAGGCTCCTGAAATACCTCCTTAGCTCAGAGTAGTTAACTGAGTAGATAACTGTCCTCACCTACAGTGCTGTAGACTATGACCTTATTAGGAAATATAATTGTTTCTTTGGTCATGAGTTAAGATAAGATCTCACTGAAGCAGAGTGAGTGAGCCCTTCATGCAACATTTCTCTTATTCTGTTTTAAAAATTTGTATTTATGTATGTATTTGATACAGGGTCTCACTATGCAACTCAGACTCATAGTGATCCTTCTGTCTCAGCCTCCCCAGTACTGGGATTACAGGTGTGTGCCACCATGTCCTGTCTTGGTGGCCAGCACAAGGCTCCCATGGTTCTGAGGCTGGCACGGCATGTGGTACTGGGGATCCAACCTGGGTTCTCCCACTTGCCAGGCAGGCACTTCAACCATCGAGCTATGTCCCAAGGCCCTCTCATATTCTTATTAAAAAGGCATTAGGCTGTTCAGGCAGATGCGGGGACCGGGGTTCGATCCCCGGAGTGCCATGCCAGCCCCGTCTCTGGGGTGCGCTGAGCCAGTGAATGAGTCCAGGCAGGCTTTGTGGTGCACGCCTCTAATCCCAGTGCTGGGGAGGCTGAAAACAGGAGGATCACTAAGAGTCCAAGCTGCGCAGTGAGGCCCTGTACCAAATACATAAATGTTTTTTAAAAAAATAAAAAGGAATAAATCTGAAAACCAGGCAAACACATGCACACTTAAAATACCATGTGCAGGTGAAGGCAGAATTTGAGATGATGTATTGACAAGCTAAGAAACACCAAATATTTCCAGCAAGCCACCAAAGCTTGGAGAGAGACAAGAAACAGATCTTCCAACAGCACTTTCAAAAGTAACTGAGCCTGCTAACATTTCGCTTTTGTACTTCCAGTCTCCGTTATTGGGACACAATACATTTCTGTTGTTTGAGCCATCAGATTTGTGGTGCACTTTGCTATGGAAGCCTTAGCAAATACAATGGTACCTTTGTTCGTGAATGCTTTTGTTTGCAAACAATTTGTTTTAAAAGCAGAAGCATTTGGCAAAATTTTGTTTTTGTTTGTGAACACTGCATCAGATGACACATAAGACCACAGCCATCTTTCCCACATGAACACAAATGCTGCCATCTTTTCCAGAATCATGAAACGAATTAAGTTCATGAAGCAAGGTACCACTCTACATCTGTTCTCCCTGGCTAGGCAAGGTGAGTGGATATCCAAGTTTTGAATGATGTGGATATGTCAAGGGACTGGGGAAAGTCGTCAGCAGGACAGAAAGATTCCAGGGCCTATGGGCGCAGTTTTATAATTGAATATCAAGCAGCTGGCTGATTTAGCCAACAGTGATGGCACTATTCTTACAGCTGGGCATTCTAGCCCCAGAAGTCTGTGCTGTAGTTCACTTTACAGGGAATAATGAAGCTAAGGGAGCTAGATGTATTTGTGAATGCCCTTCCCTTAGCATTCTAGTCTAACCCATTCTGAGGTCTATAATAACAAGACTAGAAATAACACGCCTGGACATTAGCTTAGACTCAGGTATAGCGCCTAGAAAAAGGTAGAAAAGCCCATCCTGGGGGCCTGACCCTTAGCTTAGTTCGCTAAGTGGCTGCTTCCACAAAGCAGTCAAGCTCAGGTTGCTGTGGTTTGATCCCCACAACTCAAGCAGGCCAAACCTGCCCCGAAGGCATTT
Organism: Octodon degus; assembly: GCF_000260255.1. Lineage (NCBI taxonomy): Eukaryota > Metazoa > Chordata > Mammalia > Rodentia > Octodontidae > Octodon > Octodon degus. Next base: position 1,121,090 of record NW_004524743.1, read on the forward strand.
GGAGCAAAAAAAAAAAAAAAAGAGCCCATCCTTAGACCAGTGTGGAGAGGAAAAGGTCCTGGTTTGAGAGCCCTACCTTCTAAATCTTGCTATGAGGGCCATGAACAAATGATCTAATCTCTCAGGGCTTTTTTCTCTTTCTCTTTGAAATGATGGGCTGCATCCACTTCCTTCCAAAGTGGGGTTTCTCGACGTGGCTCAGCATGGACCACCCCCTCATGATCACCTGGCAAAACTGTTCTTTCTCTGATCAATTGGGTCAGAATCTCTAGTGTTGGTTTTAGAAAGTGCATTTTTAATGTGCTACATTGCTCGAAGATTTTTTTTCAATGGAACATTTCACAGGCCTGTGTTCTGCTCTCCAGTCTGCCCTATCCCCACCACCTGTTTAGAAATAAGATCACTGTCCTTCCTGGGACTCTTGTATCACAGCTAGTGATGCCCGCAAGTGCTTTTTAGCCATAAAAGACCTATTTCCACTTCCCGCAAAGGATGGCCTCAGCAAGAAGAAGATAGAAAAATAAAAGTTTGGTGGGGAATAATTTTGAAACTACTAGCTTATCATAAACTTTTGATATTGTCTGGCTTTTAATTTTCCAGAACCTGTTTGTCCCTTATGAACACAAATAATCAGTAGGTAGCCCCACTCAAAATTTCCTTGAACTAGTTCCTTTGACCAAAAGAGAAAACAAAAAGGAAAAAAAATGGAAGAAAAAAACAAAAAAGCAACAGCGATGAGAAGAATACGTTCACTAATCATTTGAGTCCTACCAAACATCGCATAATTGCTTTGCATACCAGTATTTTGGCCTCTCTTGCTTAAAGTCTTTCCTTGGGTTTGCAACTAGGAGTTTGAGAAGAGTCCTAGCACCGACTGCGCTTTCTTGGTAATGTCACAAAATTTCCAACCACAAAGTCAGTCTCCATTTGAGTCAGACCAAGTAGAGGAAAACTAATGGCTGTGGACAAAACGACTGAGACATTTTTCTTGAGGAAGCCATATATGTAATTCAAGTGGGAAAATATCTTCCTGCAATGGAAGAGGACAGTCTACCACTCTGTAGCAGGAAACAACCCAGGACTTATTTTTAAAGGACAGGAAAAAGCAAGAGCTTTCCTGACTCCCTCTCGTAAGCTTAGGAAATGGTTGGACAATATTTCTCTAAGTCCTTTTGTAATATATGGTTTTCACCATCTTTCTGCAATTGAAAGCATACACTTTGCTTTTCAAATGCCACAGCGTTATCCACATTACATTGTCTTTGTTGGTACCTCCAGGAAAGCTGCTTATTTCAACCAATCCAGGATCGTATTAAACAAAGTCAATACTCACAGATAAATATATTCTTGGGCTCCTATAAAGCCAGGCAGACTAAGGCATACCTGTAATCCCAGCACTACAGGAGGCTGAGGCAGGAGGATCACAAACTTGAGCCTAAACCTGAGCAAGTTAGTGACTTATGGAGACCGTGCCTCAAAGTTTTAAAAGTCTCTGGATAGAGCAAAGTGTAAAGATCCCGGATTCAACTCCCAGAATGAAAACAAAAGAAAATTCCATTAAATTAGTTAGAAAAGCGAAGAAAAATCATTTTGAGCAAAGCTGGGTTTTGGCCCAAGGAATAGAACCTTGTGTAGGAAACAGGATAGCTATTAGCAGACCTAAAGCCACCTAATTTCCAAGTATCTCTTCTCACTTGAGAATACATTGGTGCTGGCAATGTTTTATTTCCTGAGTTTTGGCAGCTAATTATGAAGATTTCCTTGTATTAGGAACATGCTTTCTTCACAGAGTCTGGGATACTAAAAGCAGGCCCTATTAATAAAAGAGCTTCATAATACAAATGAGTTGGATTGATAGTGTTTATGCAAATCATCAAGCACAAATGATAAGTTACAAAAGTTCCTAAACACTTTACATAAAACTTCATGTTGGAGGATCAGTAGCATGATTAAAAAAACTTAATGTTGGAAAAAGTTACATTTCTTGTTATATAGGTCTTGCTTTATCTTGGTCTTAACCATCCAGCAGAAAAGTATAAAAACAAGGTATATAAAGTAAAGCCATATTAACATGTTGAGCTGTGAAAGGCTCAAGTCAACAACTTCTACAGATAACCCACTACTGTTGTGGACTGCTGGACTGTGTTGGATTGTTTTGCTGAATTCACGCACCTATAATATTGAGATGCCAATAGAATACCCATCTCTGACAGGACTAAACAAAAAAAGGAGATACAAAGGAAGGACGATTTTGTATCCATATATACAGAATAGTTAGGATAGATATACAGCTACTTTCACTTAATTCAATGAGAAGAAAGATTTGTACTAATAGTGTTTGGACAGGATATCCTCCCTGCTTCTTGTACTATGGATAACCACTAACAAGATAACGATGTACAATGTATTAATTATCGAAACTGTCCTATTAATCAGTTTTGAAACTGTTTCATTGCTATTTGTTTCTCAATAAGATAAAATAAAAATAAATTTTAAAAACCTTAATGTTGGAAGGTCAGTAGCAAGGCCCATTGTACTAGGGACTTTATAGAGTTTGGGTGACACATCCATCAGCAGAGCTACTTAGAAAGATTCTGGAATCTTCTCACTTGGTTACCACAGAGGTGGGTGTAAACCCACCAGAGCAGACTCTAAGCAGTCAACTACCCAACCAGATTAAAGGGGTGTGGGAGAGGGTTCCACACATGCATCCCCCACATCAAGGCTCCTTAGCTCAAAGTAGTTCATATAGATACAAATCTGAGTTTGAGGGTGGTAGACTTGGTCGCTCAAAATATCTCATTCAGTTGCACCCCTTACTCTGTTGCTTGTGGACTGTCTAGCCCCAAAATGATGAATCTTGTGGAGCTCACAATGAAAACAGACAACTGGCTGTGGCCAACATGCCATAGGTTTGCCACCACTGATCTAGACAGTCTTGCATGCCGCTCATGTTTTGGGGATCCAACTTAAGACCCTTTGAAGAAATTACTCTTTTCAAGAAAAAGCAAGCTATCTTTGAGGGATTGTCTATATCTTAAATTTCTTACCCCAGTACTTATTGCAGAGGTATAAGAGAAAAATCACAATTGCACCTTATGTGACACCATTAAAAATACATATCCTATTATATTTCCTTTTAAAATAGTGGCTACTAAAATATGGAACAACATAGGAAAATGCTTATTAAGAAAATCTGGGTGAAGGCTGGCCTGATAGCTCAGCAGACTAAAGCACGTGCTTAGGCAGAGCACAGTGGCCAGGGTTTGACCCCCGGCCTGCCATGCCAGCCCCACCTGTGGGGCGCACTGAGACAATGATTGAGACCTGGCATGGTGGCACATGCCTGTAATCCCAGCACTTAGGTGGTTGAAGACAAGAGGATCACTACAAGTCTGATCTACCTAGTGAGACCCTGTAAACCCTGTAGACCCTGTCCTAAATACAAAAAGAAAAGAAAAGAAAAAAAAAAGAAATCTGGGTGAAGACAGAAAAATGCAAACTTTACATAAATTCTGTAATTCAACCACAGAAAGTTACATGAGAAAAAAACTAGAAGGAAATGTGACAATGGCTATACTAGAAAAGATTTTGAGTAATTGTATTCCCTTTCTCTTTCTTTTTTCTTTTTGGTTACACTGTTAACTTGTATCTTTTTCAGAATTTTATGTAAAAAAGGGGTTTCTTTGCAGTTATTGTAAAACCAAGTTCCCAGGCAGAGAGAATGAGTTGATTTTTCCCCTTGCCTAGGCCAGTCGTCCAGAAACTAAGAAACTCAATAGGGTGAGCAATTCTTCATCCTGAAAAGTTGCTTAGGAGAGAGACTCACCTGGGCTCCCAGCTCTCTGTGACAAAGCCCGGAGAAAGTTTGAGTCACTCCAGAACACAAGCCACCAGCCAGCCTCATCTCTTTGTCTTCCTTTGAGCTGAAGCCCTACTCTAATGTTTCGTTGTGTGTGCCTGACAGAGTTGATTCTCCAGGTGCAAAATGTCACCTCCACTTCCCAGAAAAGATGACTTTTGTGGCAAAGGTCTACCACTTGAAGTCTTCCCTTGTCCCTACAGATGAAGTGAATTGCCAGGTTTCCTAAAATATTTTTACAGATGCTGCTTACAACATTGACAAAAATGAATCTCACATACACATTTGAAACAATTACGCAATCTTTCATTTAAAAATGGGGAGTGAAAGCACAGTCCTGCAAAATAAGGTAACACCTCACACTTGCTCTGCAACCCAACAATTGGCTGTGGAGGCAAGAGGCAGGGAGTGCCTGGTGGTACATAGTGGAAGTGAATGTCACATGAATGCAGGACAGTATCTAGGCCACCAGAACAACCTCTGCTGAATGCTCTGGCACCATCTGGGTTTTGGAGCTCTTTTCATTCACTTATGAGCTTTTGATGGTTGTTGATTGTGATAAAGTGCTTCTGAGAGCTCCAGTTAAAATTAAATTCTTCATTTACAAAATCAGTTCCTAAAAAGTGACAGTCTTAAACAAATTGATAAATGCTCAGAGATAAAACAATGTGTTCAGGGATAAAGAAGGTATAAAGGTGCTTACATGGTATAGCTCCTGTGATACATAATGTGCATATTTATGTCTTTATTCAGAGATGAGGGGAGAGAGAGAGAGAGAGAGAGAGAGAGAGAGAGAGAGAGAGAGAGAGAGAGAGAGAATGCAAGCTGATGAGTCTCAAAGGAAATACTCCAAAATATTATCAGTGATTATCTTTGGGTTGCGGTGCTTCTTGTTTCCTTCTTTGTATTTTTCTGCATTTTAACGTCTCCCACAATGAATGCTTATCACTTTTCTCATCAGAAAAGCAGAGCTCCAACAGGCATGAGTTAGTGAAGCATTCTGAGATGTGCAGCTTTCTGTGAAAAATAATAAAATTGGGTTAAGAACAACTTGCAAGAAATCTCTGGCTAATTACAAACACATTCTTAGCAGACATTTGGCCTGTTGGATGTAGATTTTTTTCCCATTGAGACCCAAGAGGCAGCCATGCTCTCCCATACACTTGCTCTCTTGTCTCAGGGTTTTGACAGAGCACCCAAAACCCGAGTGTTCAGGAGGTGCGAACCTACCTAGATGTCCAGTACATCCCTGGGGGGGGTGTAGCTACAGAGATTGCTGTGGCTTTCTGTTGGGGGCCCAACAGAGAAATCTGAACTCTATCTAACCACATTCACTCAATATCTCCTACCATAGTGAGAGTCATCATAGTATAGAGGTTAAAAAATCACAAAGAGAGGAGTCAGATTCATCTGGGCTTTCATATTTTTTTGCACTCTTTTATTAGCTTGGCCAAGTAATTTGACTCTTCTCAGCTTTAGTTCCATCTCACAAGTTGCTTGTGGGAGCTGCCAGTGAGGTAAAGCATCTCCAATCCTTAGCCTGCATGAGCCACGTAAGTACCCTGACCATTTTAGTCTCTCATTTCCACCACAGCCTGACCTATGTTGGGAAGGTGTAAAGTAGGGGGCAGTCACAAAACAGTAATATAATGCATTGAGGGAAAAGATGGTATTGCGGGCTAACATTCTGTAGCTATCCACAAGAAAAGTCTCAGTTGTGTGGTAGTTGGCTGAGTTGCTGCATAATTTAGGCAAAAGGAGCCCTCTGGGGCTTCCTGGAGGAGGTGCAGCTGGGGTTGGCGCTAATGGAGAAGAAGGCATTGCAGATGAGGTGGACAGAAGTCAAAGGATGATGGAAGCAATTAAAATGCTGGGCTGTTGGCTACAGGAACGCTTGGTTACAGCGGTAGCTTGGGAATACAACATCAGAACAGCGAGCCCTCTCTTTATATGTCAACCATCCCTCCCAGTTTACATCTAAAAAAACTGAGGGACAGAAAGGGAAGCCACCATGTCACACAACTGGTCAGGAGTACAGCCCAGATTTCAGTCTCAGTCTTCTGGCTCCCTCTGGGACCAGAAGTGTGGCATCAATGTGGGAGAGACTTGGGGACAGAAAATCCTGCATTAATCAAGACTGAAGTAAAGGAGTAGGGAGGGGATTGGACATGAGTGTTAAAGGGGACAGGGCTTCTTCGGGGGTGATGTGGAATTCAACAGTGATGATAGTTGCAAGACTGTGGATGTACTAAAAAATTACTGAAGTCCACATTATAAATGGGTGAATAATACAGTGCATAAATTATATCTCAATAAAAATATGAAAACTACTGAGTAGAATCATTCTAAGTTCTGGTCCAGAATAAGGAATCAGTTACTGGGAAAGGAATGGGGCTGGTGACTAGCAAAGTAAGAGTGGTTCAGAGTGTAAGGCACCTGGAACATTTCGACAGCCCAAGAATAAAGGTCCAGGTGCCTTTGAGGCAAGATACTGAATTCATTCTCTGAAGCTGTTAAGTGTGGCCATACACATCACTTCTCCCCCTCCTTCCCTCACTCAGAATGCCCTTGATCTCTTCATAAACTGTTGAGGTCATATGGAGCCTTGTGTTTGGAGTGCCAGGTGTAGGTTCCGTGAGCTGGCAAAGAACTTCAACTGGGTGTGGGAGACCCTGTGGTGGGGACCTGCAGTAGTCAGGAGAGGTTCATGGTAGCAGCCTCACTGCCTCTGGACCCCAAAGTTTTACAGCTTCCCACAACATTTTGTGAAGTCCCAAGGGTTTCCTAGACTTTTTTTAATATAATGGAAATTTTTGACACATCAAAACAGATACGTCGCTTTCTTTTTCCGCCATCTTGGAGCCTGAGGAGGCCCGCCGGGAACAGGACTTCTAAAAGGCCAGTATGTCTGGAAGACTGATGCAAGGCCATTTTTGCCGGCTCTGAACGGGGTCTCCGGAACCAGAGGAAACACACAGCTCTTCCTAAAATTGAAGGTGTTTATGCCCGGGATGAAACAGAATTCTACTTGGGCAAGAGATGTGCTTATGTGTCCAAAGAGAAAAACAACACAGTGACCCCAGGTGGCAAACCAAAAAAAACCAGAGAGATCTGGGGAAAAGTAACTCGGGCCCATGCAAACAGCAGCATGGTGCGTGCCAAGTTCCGAAGCAAGCTTCCTGCTAAGGCCATCGGACACCGAATCCGTGTGATGCTGTACCCCTCAAGAATTTAAACTAACGGAAAATAAAAGTGCATTTGTGCTCTTGTACTTCAGAAAAAAAAAAAAAAAAACAGATACGTCACTGGCCACTGTGGTGCTCACCCATAATCCCAGCATTTAGAGCCCTAAAGCGAGATGATTGAAAGCTTGAGGGCAGCTTGGGCAGCCTGGACTACATAGTAAGACCATCTCTTCAAATCACTGAAAGTGTTCACAGCTACTTTTGCTTACTTCATTCAGTTTTTCATTCATTCACTTGTTCATTCTGTAAACAGCCATGGCCTCTGTCCTTGTAGAATTTATGCATATGGGTGAAAGATTAGTTACATCATTACTATAATAGGCAGAATTCCAAGCTGGTCCCCAAGATTGCTACTGCCTAGTGAGTATACATACCTTGTGTAATTCTTTCCCCTGCACCCATGGGCAGGATCTGGAAATCATGGGCTATTACTCCTGTGATTAGGTTTCATTACATGGGGAAGAGGAAAGAATGTGAAAATATCTTTTTTTTAATTAACTATTGAAAATCAATAATTATATAGCATATTAAAAATTGTAGACAAATTGAAATGTGAAAGATATAAAATGTAGACAGTGAATTTTAGAGAAATATTTTTGAAATGAATATATAGCATGAGATTAATAATAGATTGCACATTGTAAATAAATTATTTATAAATTTAAATGAATATGACAATAAAAATTGTCCAAAATAAAAATGAAGAAGAATTTACAGATCAGTCATATAATAGTTCACTCTGAGCCAAAATCAAGAAACTTATATTCATATAATTAGAATTCTCAAAGTTGGATAGGCAACAAATATTTATTTATTTATTTATTTATTTTTTACTGGACAAGCAATATGAAAATCATTTATTTTGTTTTGTTGTTTATTTGAGACAGGGTCTTGCTTTTTTTGCATGATGTCCCATTTCTTTTTTCATAATTTTATTGAGAAACAAATAGCAATGAGACAGATTCAAATCAAATTGGTAGGACAGTTTCAATAATGAACACATTGCATACATTATTCCTAGTGGTTAATTGCTGTACAAGATGCGGACATGATATCCTATTTACAAACACCATTAGAACAAATCTCTCTATTCATTAAGAGAATGTAACTATATATCTATCCTAACCAAGGACATTCATCTGTATCCCCTTTTTTTTGTTAAGTTCCATTATTTGAATATTATAGGTGCGTAAACTCAGCAAAATACTGTAAAAGAGTCCAGTAGCCCATAACAGTATTGGGTCTTCTGCTTGACTGGCAATGTCAGAAACTGTTGACCTGATTCCCCTACATCTCAACATAACAGCATGGCTTTACTTTTCATATTTCGTTTTTATACTTTTCTGTTGGATGGTTAAGACCAAGGTAAAGCAGGACCTATGCAACAAGAGTTGTAGCTTTTGGGTTTGATAAGGTCAGTGAAATCCCCTCAGGATTTATCTTGAGATCCTGCACCTCACATTGTAGAACCTTTGTCAGTGTCAGCCATGTGGATGAGTCACGGCCACGGCCATTGTTTGGCCAATGTGCTCTCTGTGAAAGCTTACCACCAAAGTGAAAAGGCAACCCAAATATTTGGAAAAAATCATGACAAATAAGTACTCAGACAAAGGTCTGCTCTCTACAATTTATAAAGAACTAAAAAACACTAGGGCACCAAAATTTAAAGACCCAATTCAGAAATGGGCATCCGAGATGAACACACGCTTCTCAGAGGATGAAATTAAAGAAGTGAATAATTATATGAAAAAATGCTCTACATCACTAGCCATACGTGAAATGCAAATTAAAACAACATTGAGATATTATCTCACCCCAGAAAGAATGGCTATCAAAGAAATCACCCAACAACAAAGGATGGAGAGGCTGTGGGGGAAAAGGAATCCTTCTCCACTGCTGGTGGGAATGTAGACTGGTGCAACCGTTATGGAAGTCAGTGTGGAGACTCTTTAGAAAGAGTGAACTGGAAATCCCCTTTAAACCAGCTATTCCTCTACTGGGAATTTTCCCAGAGGATCTGAAAACATCATATCATAGTGATATATGTGTGCCTATGTTTATAGCAGCACAATTTGTGATAGCCAAATCTTGGAAACAACCAAGATGCCCATCACCTAAGGAATGGTTGAAAAAGATGTAGTATTTTTTCACAATGGAGTATTATTCAGCTATAAAGAATGATAAACTCCAAGCCTTTATATTGAAGTGGATGCCACGGCAACAAATATTTAAAGATTTAAAATTTCTGAATTTAGTTGAAATTATAGCACCTCATTTCCAAGAAAAATGAATCTTTTGTGCAAATATCTTGAAGTTCCCAAATCAGTTGTTTGAAATTATTTGAAAGGGAGATTATCTTGGGTTGGACCTTCCAACTTGGTCACTAAAAGCAATTGTTAGAGGAGAACGAGGGCCAATGGGACAGAAAGGTAATTCCTGGGGTCATGTGAGTCCACAGTGGGGGAACTGGAAATATCGTCAGCTGACACATACAGCAATACAGACTCCTTCCAGGTGCCAGGCTTGCCGCCTTGCCAAGGCGCCTCACTCTCATAGCTGATGAGATGGAGGCATGCTGGGCTCAGTGACTCACTTAGGGCTGTGTCCTTGAAGAATGTCCTGGTTAGGAATTGAATGCACACAGCATGGTTGCACTTCTGGGGGTCAGGTCACACTGATTGGCCCCAATACAGCTGCCTCCTTTGTGGGGTGACACTTGAGGGGACACTAGGAATTTGAGCTCCGTCCTTCCACCATCTTTTTACTGCTTTGGTTTCTATGCTATGTCCCAATCCCAATTCCTCTGACTGCCTCCTTGTTTCTCATTTTTACGTTGATCTAGTGTTGACATTACCCCAGGATTGGTTGTTACTTTTGAACTGTCCTCTCCATGAATGCATTTAGTCTGATCAGTAGTGTTTTAGAACTCTATGGAGCCATTCAGTTACTTTGGAGTCATGAATCAAAACTGGTTTCAGGGCCAGCCAGATAGCTCAGCAGATTAAAGCACTTGCTTAGACAGACGCAGGGACTGGGGTTTGATCCCCGGCATGCCGTACTGGCCCTACACCCAGGGTGCACTGAAACAGCAATTGAGACTGGCCATGGTAGCTCACGCCTGTAATCCCAGAGCTTGGAAACTGAAAACAGGAGGATCACTACAAGTCTGATCTGTGTAGTGAGACCCTGTACACCCTTCAGACCCTACACTAAATACAACAACAAAAAAGCTGGTTTCAGAATCAAATGACATGTACAACAGTTTGTACAGCCAGTGTCTAAGGCCATTTTCTGTTGCCATACTGGATATTGCAGATTGGGTAATTTATAAAAAACAGGAGTTTATGTAGTTCATGGTGCCAAGCACTGGGAAGTCCATGATCTGGCAATGGAACTACATCTTCAAAAGCCTTCTTGCTGGTGAGGACCCTACAAGATCCTGTGGCAGTACAGGACACCATATGGTGAAACATCTAGCCCTGGTCTTCCCTTCTCTTCTTATAAACCCACAGTCCCAGCAGATCGGGGCCCCACCCTTAGAGCCTTATTTAACTTTAATCATCACTCCAAGGTTCCACCTCCCATACCATACCTCACAATGTGTTTAGATTTTAACAAGAGTTTTAGTGGAGTCATTCAACCCATAGCAGCTAGAAAAAAAGTCACAACTTGTAGTAAAATGATTATTACATTAGTTTGCAATCATAGCGACCTAATAGGATCACCTGAAAAAAGTGTTAAGCAATATTTTACATAGCATATTTTCTTTGCTTTCTTTCTTCCTTCCTTTCTTTCTTCTTCTTTCCTTCCTCCCTTCCTTTCCTCTTCTCTTCCTTTCTTGAGACAGTTTCTTGATGTGTAGTCCATGCTGGGTTTGAACTTGCTATGTAGACGAGCTGATCTCGAACTCAAGATCCTTCTACCTCACAGTCCCAAGTGCTGGAATAGTCGGCCTTCATTACCATTCCCAGCATGTAACAGTTTCAACAAATGTTTGAGACTGATAGGCAACTTAATTTTTTATGTTCTTTGTAATATTTTTATATCAATGTCATCCTGACTTTGGTTTAAAAATAGAGGATTTTAATTTTTTTTCTAGAACATTTGAAAAATGTCAAAATTTCTTCTTGCTTGAAAGTTTGAAAGAATTCATACATGAAACTATCTGAACTAGATACTGTTTAGAAGAGCCTGCTATCTAAAACTATTCCAAATGTACTCCACAGTGCTTTGACCAGCCCAAGGAACCACTGGGAGGAAGGGGAGCACATTCAGTTTACTCTGAGGTTTGTTTTGTTCTGCCTATTCATTTAGCCATTCATTAGTGATAACTGTAGGGGTGAAGAGAATCTAACTGGAGGTTCACTGAAATCAACTGGACAATAGACAGACAAACAGGAGAAGAAATGTACAAATTTATTAATGTGCACAGGAGCCACAAAAAAAATATGAAACTCGAAAAAGGGCCAAGTAGTTCAAAGTTTAGCTCTTTGGAGGTCACAGCTGACCTCAGAGATACACACAAACTTTTCTTACACATTATTAAAGCGTAAAACCTGATCCACAAGATCCACAGGCAGGGTTTACCATTTTCTTCATAGACGAGAGGGACACAGGGGATAGACGACAGGTGATTTTGGAGGGATAGTAAATTAATGGAACCAAATAACAAACAGTAGCTTGCAACAAAGACTATCTAGGTGTGGTGACATTCCTTAGTCTTCTCTCCTTTGATATGAGTTTAATATTCTTTGGTCAATGAAACTTTAGGGAGATGATTAGAAGGCGGTTGTGTTCCATTGTGGAATCCTGTGGTCAGATAGGTAAGGGAAATTCAGAGAACAGCCTCACCCTGCCCTTTTGGGGGCTGAAGCAAGAAAAAAGAAAAGGAAGGTCAGAGGGACCTTGATTTTGTGGCAGCTTCTAAGGCCTCCAGTTTTCTTTTATTTTAAATGATCAGTATGCCAAAGAGTTGGGATTTGAAGTGTTTTCTGAAGCTCAACATATCTGTATGTTTATCTCCTAAAACTCTCTTAATTTCTTACCCATGTCTGGATTATTTCTAAAATACCACTGATTTTTTTTTCTGGGGCCATATGTATTTGTGTGACATGACTATCTGATATAGATTCATTGCATATTTGACTTAAAACGTTTTGGACTTTCTGAAATTGACATTCATTTTTCTTCTGTTTCCTCTATTTCTTCTTTTCTAGTTATTGAATTAGGTCCCTTATGCTAGAGAAGGGAGCTGGGGAACAGAACTAAGTGAGGGGGTGGAAAGGGACAGTAGAAAACTATCAGAAAACTTTATTGGGAATTAAATTTTCCCTGTCTGGCCCTCTTCCTCCCTAAAAGGCCCACTATTCTTCCGGGCCATGGTTTGAGTGTGCCATTCTAGAATGTTCCACAATGCAACTACTTCTTTCCTGCAGAGGTCATGAAATGTAGATTTTGGCTTTCCGGTCTTGCTCAAAGGTCTTCATTTCAGTGAAATACCAATCCAGAAGCTACTTTGAAAAGTTTCATATGCTGTCCCCAACCTCGGTTTAGGAATAACTTGTGCAAAAGCCACAATTGCTCTTCTTCACAAAACCTCTACTGTGGTTTTCACACATCACTGCTAACTTGAGCACAGTCTTTCCTCTTTCTTATAGCAGTAAGAGAAAGTATTAGCACTAAGTCAGCTCTGTTCACATTTCCGGTTTCAGAGGAGCTAACTGTGAAAATGCAGTCATTTTCACTGTTCGCAAGCTCTGAGCAGGAGGCTCCCAAATCCCACCCCATTAATGGCAATTCTTATGTATCCTAAGCTGCAAATGAACATTCCATTCCCACTGTGAGTGGATTGTTGAGATACGTTTTTGTTAAGAAGCTGAGAAGAGAACTTTAATTGGTAAAATGCATTAATTTTCTGCTTCAGCTACATGAATGAGATCCTAGACTGGCGTTTTGTACCTAGTAGTCCTGTGTACTGTAAAGCCTAAAGGCTAGTATATTGAAGGCTAGGTATACTAGAAAGGAACAGCATCCTTGTAGCTCCCTCCCATTCAATGCAAAGATTCTGGAAGACTTACTTTACCAGAATACACATGGCTCTGCCTGGATGAAGAAATGTGTCATTTGAAATGTTGTGCTATCCAAACTGCACCTCTCTCCTTTTCTAGCAAAATTAACCAGAAATGGTCTCTATTAAGATAGTATTGGTTTTAAAGGCAACCTTCTGGGCCGGCCAAATAGCTCAGCGGATTAAAGTGCCTGCAAGCAAGCGCAGCAGCTGGGGATTCAATCCCGGGGGCCTCTGTGGGCCTGCCATACTGGCCCCGCCCCTGGGGTGCGCTGACACGGAGATTGAGACTGGGCGTGGTGGTGCCCACCTATAATCCCAGCTCTTGGGAGGCTGTAAATAGGCAAATCACTACGAGTGTGATCTAGTAGTGAGTCCCTGAACACCCTGTAGACCCTTCCCTAAAATGCAAAAAAGAAAACAAGCCAACTTTCTTACTATAACTAATTGGCTTTCAATCCTCCTTATACTTCCTCTTTGTGTCCTGGGATATGTGGAAAAGGCTGTGGCTGGGGCAGATGGTGAAATTCTAAGGCCTAATCAGAGCTCTGCTCCCTGATCCCAGTCCTCTGAGGTCTCCTGCTCTCTTGGCCCTTGTGGAATTCCCCAGCTTTCTGTCCTCTGTCATTTCTTGTCGGCAGAGAGCAGCCGACCTAAACCCTCTTAGACATGAGAAGGAGTGGCTTTCATGCTTCTTGGTGATTTATTTCCCAGGCAGCTTTTCCAGAAGGATTTGGACTTGCAACAAGAGAAATAGGAAAGGAGCATATACAAAGCCTGTCCTCCGGGAGATGTACACAGGTCTGTAAAAAGGTGGCACCTGCATGGTGACGGGAGGGGGTTGTCCTTAAGAGAAGGTGTGGGACCTGGGGGTTGAGCTAGAGTAGCAGCAAGGGGAAGAGGGTGGGTTCAGGACTCTTCTGTGTGCCACGCCCTCATGTCCCCCCCCCCCCGCTTGTTTCAGATTAAAGGGCCCTTTTTCTCCCAAAGGTCTTCCCACTTGAGTTGCTTTCTGGACATTTTTGCAATCCACTTCTTCACTTCCTCAGCTGCTTCACCCACATTCCCAACCACATTGTCTCTCCAAGTGCTTCCCTAAGTATTCTTGATGTGCTCTGTTCCTTGTCGTGGGACTAAATTATTCTGTGGATGCCAAGCCCCGAACATTCGCAGAGCCTGCCCTGCCTTCACCCCTGGATCTTTTGTCTGGATGGCAATATTAGGGGGCAAGGAGTGCTTTCCAGCCCCACCTTGACCCATGCCATACGGAAGCCTCCTCATAGGTGATGAGAGAGGCCAGAGGCCAGTGCTAGGAATTGGCTAAGTTTGCTCACAGCTGAAGGCCAGGCAATGGAAAGACAAAGGTTGCCAAGAGAGCTAGCTGGAGCACCTTGGCAGCCTTGATGCCTTTCTTGAGGAAAGAAAGGCCATGTAGCAAGACCATGAATTATCATAGGAGACTTTGGAAGAGCTACAGCTGTCTGAGCCTCAACTTCCTTAGCTGTCAGAGAGGTACCAAGAGAAAGAGGTCAATGCAAATAGATGTGTGCAGTTGAAAAAGCACCAAGTGCTAGGTAAGTACATTGTTCTATTATCTATTCTTGTCCCTGCTGCGGCTTTTAGGATGCAGTCCCTAGACTCAGAGCTACATGAAATGAAGGTTGCCTGGGACTATTTCACTTGGAAAAGTTCTACAAATGCATATGATTATGAACAATTAAATATAAGTAGAAGGGTAGAGAGAGCTACGGATGTGTATTTTTGCATAACAAACAAATGAATATTCAATGCGGGAAGTTTTGAAGACATAGATATTAAAGCAAAAGGACAAAAGTATCCAAGAACCATTTCCAAGACTTATGGTACTTTCTCAACTAGTGTATGGACCAGTGCAGGGCGCAATCAGAGGAGCCACAATCTCTCTGCTTGAGAGTGTGTCCTTCTGTCAACAGTGAGCACACTGCAGAGGATGAGGCCCATTTCATCTACAGATGTGTTGATTTGGTTTCCAGGGACTCGCATAACAAGTTACCACAAACCAGAAGGGCTAGAACAACAGAAATGTATTCTCCCACAGTCTGCACCACAAGTGTTAAGATGGAGTGTTGGTGGAGCCACCCAGCCTCTGAAGTTTCTAGGGAAAAATCCTTCATTCTCTTTTCTTGGGTTCTGGAGGTTGCCAGCAGTCCCAGTGTTCCTTAGCTTGTGACAGAACCTCTCTAATCTCTGTCCCCATCTCTTCCCGTGGCCACTGTGTGTGGGTCCACATTCAACTTTGTTTATTATAAGGATACCAGTTATTGAATTAGGTCCCACACTATTAATTAAACTAATTACACTCGCAAAGGTTTTCTTTTCAAATAAGATCACATTCATGTGTTCCACGTGGACTTCAACTGGGGTGAACACTCTTCAACCCTGTAAAACTACCATTACCGCTGACTGTTGTAATTTGCTTCACATGTGGTTGGTCACCCCATGGTAGAGAAGAGCTCTCTGGACACCTGTGATCCTGTAAGCTAAAAAGCACTAGGACTTCCTGCTCTTTCCAGTCAGATAATACCTTGATGTCAAATCCAAGACTCTCAGATGTGCTCCTCATGGGAGGTGCTCAGCCTGACATGGTCCAGTTCATTATGGGAGTTCTTGACTCTGTATGTTCACAGTGAAGCACCTGTGCCACAACAGCTCTGCGAGGTCATAGGAATCGCTGCCTACCTATCAACCTGTGAGCAGCAATTATCATGGCTGCCTAAAATGGAGGGACACATGCAGATGCTTTCCATATGCCACGCATTGCAACTTATATTCACAAAAGTGGAACTTTGAGAACATCATTTTTTTACACTAACAGTATATCATAGAGATCTTTGGAATCTAATAAATACATTTCTGTGCCAAAATATGTCTAACTGGTAATCCTAAACATTTAGATGTAGCCTTTTCCCTTCCCACCCTACCTCCATGGTCCCTGTGGTACATCTCATGCTAAGAGGTTATCTTGCATTCAAAACTTGCCTTTTAATTGAATCTCTCCACCTCTTTTTGCACCACCACCTCCTACCCAATCAGAGAAAAGGGTTTCTTGGCCCTAGGGTTTCCTTCCTCATGTGCACACAGGCTGGATGTTCTCATCTGAGTCAGAAGCCTGGACAGGCCAGCTTCAATTTTAATGAAGTGACACAAGAAAGAAGTGCTAAGAGAGATTCTTACACAGTACACTCAGTGGGTGGGAGCTGATGTCACCTAGAAGACCCAAACCTTGAAAGAGGCAGCTGCTTCCTGGAAAAGAGCACTGGGCTACAAGGCAGGAGACCTGGGTTAGTCTCAGCTCTGCCTTTAATTTGAAGTGTGACCTTGGGAAGTCGTTCACTGTCTCTGAGCCTCTACTATTCCATTTATTAGGTGATTGGGATGGCCCCAGGAGACACTACAGGAGGGCTAGACAACTCCTGAGTCAGGTTTATACAAAGGACACAGTCTCCTGTGAGGATTCCCAAGTGAGGAGCAGAGGGTTCCTTCTCAAAGCAAGACCCTACCCCGTCCACTGCCTGTAGTTGTCAGGAAAGAAGTATAAGAAGGATCAGAAGGGGACTGCTGTGATCTGGAATGAGACTTGAAGAGGGCAGAATTCAGAGAGGGGGAGGGAGACTAGAGGGGACAGAGACAGAGACAGACAGAGACAGAGACACAAGAAGGATTAGGATTTGGATGAAGGGTTTCTGGACATTGGAACTAAAAGCTAGCCTACTAGAGTTCTGGAGGCCTCAGTGGGTACAGAAAACAGGCTAAAACCAGAGCAAGGAAGGCTTAGAAATGGGCTAGAGACAAACAGACAATTCTTAAGTGGTCAATCATGTTAAGCTGACTTCTAAAGGAACATAAGTACCAATAACATACCTACCTCCAGGGCACTTGATCCTTAAGACCCTCAATCATGAAATAAAATAAACTTTTGTACTTAGTCATAATATGCTATATTTCATATTAAGGTCCCATTGGGAGAGCCTGGGCTGCTATGCAGAGCCCAGAGCAAGGCTTGGTACCAAATGGACAGGTTCAGGAGGAGCAAGAGCCTCTAATCTCTAGCCCCTGCGTCTTTCTACATGTTACTGCTTGCAGCTGAAAAGGGTTCTTGGCGCTTCGGTGTTACTTCTTCTGGGAAGCATTCCCCAACCCTCTCAGCTCTTCTACCCCTTTCTTCTCTTCCATGCCCCCCAAGAGCCTGTGATTCTCTATTGTGGTGTTTATCTTGTGCACTGTGGCCAACTCCTTGCTTTTCTGTCTCCCTAACCAGCAGTCCTTTTTTTTCACTCTGGATCCCCAGATTTATCAGAGAGCCTGGTACTTGCTTAGTGCTGGGAACATTTTTGTTGGAAAGGTACTGGGTATCAGCCCCTGGGTTACAAGGTTCTGTAGGCAGTTTTGCCACAGGAAACACCAGAGAGAAAGCATGTGGCAATTATATACAAAGATGCCTTAGAGACGCTGGTTTTCTGTTACACATAGCAGCAGCAGATGCTAAAGCTGTACAAAGGCCATAACAGTATTCAAGAGCCTGGTTACATGTAGCACTTTTTTCTAGAATTCCCTTTGAAACAAGATCCTTCTGCTCTGTCTAGTGGAGTGGGACTGGCAGGGGATGAAGGGCAAAGAATCTTGCCTGTATGATGCAGTTCTGGGAGAAAGGGGAGAAACATTCTCCCATAGACACTAGGCCACTGACTACTTCAAAGACGGTCTTCCTTATCCTCCTCCCCAACTTGCTGAATAGCAGCAAAAACACACTGATGAGCACCTACTGTGTCGGGCACAGAGCAGAGAGCCTATATACAACTTTCTCATCTAATACTCTTCTAACACTCGTAGCACCCCACGAAGCAGAAACTGTTACTATCCTACTTTATAGACAAACTAACTAGGGCACAAATAAGTGAAATAATTTGTCTAAGATTTTGCACCACACAGAAGAGCCCAGAATGTGTGCTAACAAATTCTGGCTATTTCTGCCATCCCATTCTGCCTCTCAGTAGGACTGCATAACTCTAAGTCTCTACACAATTATTTTCAACCAATTCTTCGGAGAAATATTGTGGAAGATCTTACTAGCAACAAGGGCACGTGGATGGCAATGGAGCACATGCAAAGATGCCCACGTCTTTAGCCAACTAGAAAATGCAAATCAAAACCACAATGAGATAATACTATAGATAATACTATTAGAATGACTAAGAGAAATAATAAGGATGATATCAAGTAGTTGTAGGATAAGGAGCAACTGGAACTCTCAGTTGAAACTAATCTTTAGTCATAGGAATGAGTGCCCACGTGGATCAACTTGATGAAGATTCACTAAGCTTTTGACTCGTGCATTTTTTATATGTAGAGGTTTTACTTCAAAAAGTTTGTCATAAATAACATATTGTAAAGATAAATTATACCCATTGTAAAATTAATGGAAAGATCACACAGGGCATAGAATAGAAAGTAAAACTTCCTTCCCCCTGCCAAAGCAGGGTGGCATGGCAGACAGGTACCCCAAAGGAGAAACAGTTCATGGTAGGCAGAAGGTAGGAAAGCAACAAGGGACAAACACACTTGGTTCGATACCTCATGTTTTATCCAGCCTACTTATGGTGGGTAGCACTCACACCTTTGATCCTAGCACCCTTGATCCTAGCATTGTACCATGAATCTCTTCCAGCATCACAAACTCTAGATCCAGCCTCCCCTGAAAAAGCCCCACCTATAACCACATCCACATGAGGCTTTGGAAGGACATCTGAACACAAGCTACAACACACACACACACACACACACACACACACACAATGTCACTCATCTATGTTGCATGTAACAAGCCCCAACACCGCCTTCCTCCTTCCTACCTTACTCTTCCTGAGCCTTTGGAATGTCAGAGTACATGGGCATCTAAGATGAATATACACTTCTCAGATGAAATACAAATGGAAAATAAATATATGAAAAAATGATCAACATCATTAGTCATTAAGGAGATACACATTAAAATAGTACTGGGATTACATCTTACTCCAGAAAAAAAATGGCTGTCATCAAAAAATCAACTGATAACAAATGATGGCGGGGCTGTGGGGAAAAGGAACCTTCTTCACTGTTGGTAGGAATGTGGATTGGTACAATCACTATGGAAGTCAGTGTGCATGTTCCTAAAAAAGCTAGGATTGAAGGTTCCATTCGACCCAGGCAGTCCTCCTCTGGATATCTTCCCAGAAGAACTAAAAACATCATAGCACAGTGTGTCATGTGCACCCATGTTTACAGCAGCACAATTTGTCATTGCTAAATCTTAGAAGCAGCCAAAATGCCCACTATCAGAGAAATGGATAAAAAATATGCTTTTATACAATGGAACACTACTGCTCCATAAGAAGGATAAACTTGAGACTTTTGTAGGTAAATAGATGCAAATTGAGGCTGTACTCATAAATGAGCTAAGTTAGACTCACGTGTGTAAATAGCATATTTTCTCCCTTGTGTGAGAATTTGAAAAAGTAAATAAGGTCTAAAATGTACAATATATACTGTGAAATGGGAAGAAATTGTTTAAAGAGAAAAAGGAACTAGGAAAGGAAAACCACAGGTCAGTTATACTATTACTGTCTCTGGGATAATTAAAAAGGAAGAGTTGTGCTAATACCAATCAGAGAAATTTTATTTCCATACCTTGTACCCTGAACAACTACTTTAAAGATAACAAATATGCAGTGTATTAGCTATTGCTATCTGCCTATTATTTTATTATGAATTTTTTTCCATAAAATTAAAATATATATATATATATATATAAATATTTTTTTTTAATTTGAAGGATACCAAAAAGGAAGAAAGGCAATGAATTTGGACTAACAGAAAAATCAGAGTAAAAATTGTTGCAATTAAGGAATACAGAAAAATATGCTGGCAAAATTGTGTGGAAAAAGGAACACTTTCACACTGTTGGTGAGAATGTAAACTAGTACAACCAGTATAGAAATCAGTAGGAAGCTTTTTCAAAAACCTTAAATTAGATATTCCACTTGATCCATGAAGGCCTCTCCTTAGGGATCTTCTCAGTAGAGCTCAAGTCATCCTATGCTAGCAGTCACAAGCTCATAGAAGCACAATCCACAATCACTAAATTATTAAGTAACTTATGTGCCCTCAACAGATGAATGGATAAGGAAAATGTGGTAGTTACACAGAATGAAGTACTACTTGGCCATAAAGAAGGACAACTGAGATTTTTGTAGGAAAACGGATGGATATGGAGATCCCAATACAATGTGAAATAAGTCAGTCGCAAAAGGCTAAATATTACATAAGTCTCTCCAGCATAAGACCCAAAGTATAAACAATTTAAAGAGCAAAGGGAAGAGCCATGTTCAGAAACAGTGAGGAAGACTGCAGAAATGCGAAGGTGATTTCAATGGGGAAGGGGGGATGGGAGTGAGTAAAACAATGAAGATACAATATGTATATTCCCCCAAGCTGAATGGACACACTATGTATTGAAAACATGGACTAAAAGCAATAAGTAAAAGACTAAAAGCAAGAATGTGTTTTTCCCAAAGAAGCACCAATCTCAAGAGTCAGTTACTATGAACAGCAGGTGCAGGCTCGGTGGTAATCCGTAGTGCTGTCATTAAAAAGCTGAAATGGAAACACCTGGGACAAGTGGGCCCTCTCTTCCCTCTCTTTCGCTCACAGCCTTCTGTTAGCAGCAGTATTTGGCCTTTGCCCTCAGACTGAGTGGTCTTGGGACACCCTGGCACAAGGCTGTTGAGACCTCCACAACAGACGGGTGGAAAAACCCAAAAGGAAAACCAGCATCAGTGAAGAGTGAAAAATCTCTCAGGGGCTCCACCCTCAGAGAAAAGCCCTTTTGCTATCAGTTGTGGGGGTCCCTGGTCTTCCTGCTTCTCTACCCACATAACGTACAGGGAACCCTGCTTGCTTACACAGCCGCAGAAGCCACAGTTAGCCCTCCCATTCTGGAGAGAGGTTTGTATGGGAAATGAGTGAACACAACTGCAGAGGAAACCTGTGCCATCTACCCAGAATGAGTGACACAAGCACTCATATGTAAGGGCCAGACAACTAAGGATCACCAGGCACTTTAGGGAAAAAGCTGACAAGATAGAAGGACCACAAGAAACAAATGGAACTGACGCCAGAAAAAGCAGAGATAATTAAAGACAAGGAAAACATTTAAAACAAGTACATTCTGATTTATAACACCAGAGAGGCTGGCTGGTGCTGTTCCTCCAGCTGAAAATGTTTTATAGCTTCTCCCTACATTCCCTGAAAAAAATAGTAATTTGGCAAAGTTCTTCGTTGTTTATATTATCTCAGAAGCCAAGGATCTGAGGTTTAAAAAACTGTCTCTTTCCTCTGGGAGCTGACAGTAGAGGTGTCAGAGAAGTTAATTATGATGTGACAAGTACTATGGCAGATTAACCACAAAAGAGGGCACCTTGTTAGCTGGGAGGGGACCTTTCCTTTGAACCTTAAGGAAGGAAAGGAGGGAATCAGCCTGTGCAGAGGGCACTGCATGAAGAAGTATAGCATATTTAAGGAACTAAAACTAACTCAATTGGCCTGATGCACAGAGATAAGCATGAATGGAATAGTGGAACATGAGGAGAGAAAAGTGAGCAGGGATCAGCTTTTCTGTTGTGCTAAGAAGCAAGATGTTATCCTTTAGACAAGAGTCTTCCAGATCAATTCAGGGAAAATAGCCTTTGTGAAGTCCTTTGTAGAACAAATAAAATACTGATATATTTAACTCTTTCATATATACTGGAAATAATTTTCTTTGCAGAAACTATGACTGTGTTCTAGGTTATCTGTATAAAATCACAACCACAAGCATATTCATACCAAAAACAAGTTGTTAAAGTATTATCCATTTAAAAAATGTTTCCCTTGATATTTGTTTGCTACAAATCATTTACTAGCTAGAAGGACAGCACTAGCACAAAAGGATGACAGCAATTTAAGAAAATTCTATATAGGAACAACCAAAAAAATGAAACAATTCACAGTATCAAATTAGTTCTTTCTACAAACTAAGGAAAAGATGGCCAGTATTTCATTTGGGCTATGGAGATTTTCATGCATTTCCACGGGTCTTCAAATTTCTTGGAGAACTTTGAGAATCACTTCTGAATTTGTAAGGCAACTGAAGATTTTTAATGGGGTTCAACATGATGGTAAGCCAACTCCTTACTAGAGAGTGATAGGTATGGTACGTGCTCACCATACTAAAAATAGTTATACTCCCCAAACTACTACACAGATTTAATGCAAATTCAATCAAAATACTATTAGCATATACATCTCACAGATCTAGAGAAACACTTCTAAGATCATTTGGAACCAGAAGAGACCTACACTAGCAAAAGCGATTCTGAGCAACAAAGGCAAGGCAAGAGGCTTCATAATCCCAGACTGAAATTATACTACAAAGCTACTGTGATAAAATCAGCATGGTATTGGCAAAAAAAAGCCTGAAGATCAGTGGAACAAAATAGAATGTGTAGGCACAACCACAAACACACTCAGCCACCTTATCTTTGACAAAGGGCCCAAACAGAAAGACTGGCTTTCTATATGCCAAAGACTAAAATAAGATGCATGTCTCATCACTATGCACTGAACTAAAGGAAAAATAGACCAAAAATCAAAATATTAAAATAGAAACATTAAATTTACAGGAAGAGAAAATAGGTAGAAATCTCTATGGTGTAGGCAGAGACTTCAGGAACAAAACCTAGACTCCATGGGAAATACTTCAAAGAATCAATAACTGGGATCTCATTTTATTAAAAAAAATTTCTCACAACAAAAGAAATCAGCAATAGAGTGAAAAGACAACCCACAGAGTGGGAAAAACTTTAGCCATTTGTCACTCAAAGAACTTGTATCTTGGGGCAGGTGAGATGGCTCAGTGGTCTAAAGCACCTATTTAGAACAAGCTTAGCAAAGCACAGGGACCGCGGTTCAATCCCCCAGCACCACATGCCAGCCAGCCCTGCCCCCAGGTGGGCTGAGCAGGCCACACACACGCACACACACACACACACACACACATAAATAAATAAATAAAAATTTTTAAAAAAGAACTTATATCTAGAATATTTGAAGAATTGAAAAAAATCAGAACCCCCTCCAAATTCAAAGACCCAATCCAAAAATGGGCATCTAAAGTGAATACACACTTCTCAGATGAAGAAATGCAAATAGTAAATAAATATATGAAAAATGTTTGGCATCCTTGGTCATTTGAGAAATGCAAGTTAAAACAACACTGAGTTTGCCTCTCAACCCAGAAAGAATGACTATCATCAAGAAATCAATCGATATATGCTTGTGGGGCTTTCGGCAAAAAAGAACACTTCTCCACTGTTGGTGAGAGTGTAGACTTGTACAACCACTATGGAAATCAGTGTGGAGGTTCCTCAAAATACTAGGATTAGGGGTCCCATTCGACCAAGCTATTCTCCTAGGTATCTTCCCAGAAGAATTAAGAACATCATAGCACAACAATATAAGTGCAACCATGTTTATAGCAGCACAATTTGTAATATCTGGATCTTGGAAACAATCCAAATGTCATTCATCCAAAAAATGGATTTTTTAAAATTTGGTTTTATAATAATGGAGTACTACTCAGCCATGAAGAAGGATATATTGAAGACTGTTATGAATAAATGCATACAACTCGAGACAATACTCATAAGTGAAATAAGTCCAACCAATATGTGTAAACATTGTATTGTCCCACTAGTATAAGGATTTGAAAGTGTAAGTCATGTCTAAAATGTATAGTAGATATTGTGAATTGGGAAGATACTGTTCAAAAGAAAAGACAAACTGTAATGGGGGACAGGAAAAGGGGAAAAAGAAAAATATACATTTATACACAAAATAGTTAAGATACTTATACAGCTAGTTTCTCTTAGTTCATTGAAAAGAAAGGTTTGTGCTAATATTGTTTGAAAAAGATATCATGGCTCTATCTTGCATTCTGAATAACTACTACAAAGACAAAAATGTATAATGTATCAATGGTTGTATGTCTCCACCTAACCTGTTTTGAAACTCTGTTTTATTGTTATTTTTATTTTTTCTCTTTAAAATAAAATTTTAAAAAGGAAATAGTAAGTCCTGGCACAAAGAATCTCTAATACAGATGCAGATATCGGAAAATGGTGCATACTGAAAGCTGAAGAAGTAACCACTTGTTGCAGGAAGCTGGAGGGCCAGGCAGAAGGAGCATGGAAGAAGCAGGAGGCTTCAAACACTGAACTGCACTCAGGCCTTTCTGGAGCTGTTGCTATATATGGTGAACCTGCCAGAGTGCTTTCTCAATATATTTCCTTCAATCTGTGACAGAGGGTCAGGAGTCAAATCACATTTGATATTATGGCCATTTAAAAGATTTGGAATTAACACTGTACTGGCCGTGTGGAAGACAGATGGATTAGGATGGGAAAGGGAACAAAGAGATAACTTAGAATTGTACAGTTCAATAAGCTACAAAAGAGACATTGTGTGCACTTAGGCAAGGATATTGGCAGAGATCTTGGAGGAAAATGATGGCAATCAAGATGCTTATGGAGGCAGACATCCCTGGGATTGGGGAGAAAGAGGAGAGAATTATGGGTGACTCATGGATCTCTGGACTGGGCAATTAGAAGAACAGAAAGAGCATTCCCTGAGATGGGAAGAACCTTAAGGGAGAAAGAGTTTGAAGAAAGAAAGAAAGAAAGAAAGAAAGAAAGAAAGAAAGAAAGAGTTTGAGTTGGAAATGGAGCTAGGAATGAATTGAGTTTGGGGAATTCAAGAGTAAGGTGGCTATGGAATAGCCAATTAGAGAGAGTGACAGGTACTCACAAATTGGAAGTTCAGGGTCAAAGTTAGAGATTTAGGGCTTATCATGGTGATGATAGTGAAAATCATGAAAGTCAATGACAGCTTCTCAAAGGGAACACAGAGAACTTGAATTAAAGAGAGAGGAAGAGAGGGAGAAAGAGGGTGAGGAAAAGTAAGAAGAAAGGTGGAAGGAGATGGGAAGAGAGAAGATGAAACAATGAAGAGAGAGAATACTAAACATTTAAGTCGTACCAAAAATGGAGTCACATGGAGACATCCTGTATGAGGGACAGAAACCTTTATGATTCCTGAGAAGCCTGTGAGTTGGACAGCAACCGCATGCACTGTTAACTGAATCATATAAATCTCCACTATGGGAGTAACAAATTTATACTTGAGCATACATGTGGGGAACCTTAAATTAGAAGGATTATCTGGGCAGGACATGGAATGGAGAGCCTCAATATACTGGTAAAATTAAAAATATTTTACAGTCTATGCATGTATCATTTCATTGTATACCTTAAATAGATACAATTTGTATTTGTCAATCATATGTCGATAAACCTAGAAAACAAAACAGGAAAAGTGTTGTGGTAACACAAAAGTCAAAGATGGTGAGTACACAGAAGGGTGACAACAGAACAAATCAGCAGAGTGGTAGAGAGATCACTAAAAATGAATTCTAAAAAGTATCTGCTAAAACTATTACTGAGAAGCAGTGTCAAGAGTATGTTGTGGAGAGAAGTCAGATTGCAAGAACCTAGAGTTCACACAGGGAAGCCAGGGAAGTTGGACAAGAACTTTCTTGAAGTTGGTCACATGAATGAATCTTGCTATTGCCTGCATCTCTGTGGTTCCTTTAGCATCTTCTCCCTTGGGGTTTGGGAGGGCTTATCTTCTCAGGGCCCTTGCCACTCTTGCACTCTGTATCTGTATAAAACTGGCCTCAGAAGACTGGGCGGAGTGGGGCATGCATCCCAGCTCTTGGGAGGCTGTAAACAGGCAGATCACTACGCGTCTGATCTTGTAGTGAGACCCTGAACACCCTGTAGAACCTTCCCTAAAATACAAAAAAAAAAAAAAAAATACTGGCCTCACAGAAGGCCTTGAGCCCATTTTGGTCACCATGATAATTTTCCTTCAGCAGAACTAAGGTCACTTGTCTAAGAACCGAGGCCTCTGACTCGACTGATCAAAGCTCATCACGTGCACTGAAGCTACATACTTGGCAGATGTAGTGAACAGCTACACAGATCTGAGCCCAGGACAGGATGCTAGGGCGTGGGAGGGAAAGTAAGCAGGCACTAACTACACAGACAGCATGCCTATCAGAGCAGCCTTTACACTTCCTATTTGTCTCTCAAAATGATTCTATGGGATTGGGAGATGGGGTAGGGATTTCCACAAGGGTGTTTGGTCTAAAGCCAGTCTGAGAAGATGACACAAAAGCCATTCAGCAACATGTGACCCTGTATACCTCAGTGATTCAACTCATTGTCACAAGTCAAGGTGTTTTTGATATTGTTCTTATCCATTTGATTTTGACCAATATGTAAAGGCCATTATTTGGAAAACTTATCTTGGGCTAAACAAATTCTTAACTAGGTATGAGAGTTGTCTGTTGCTTAACCTGAAAATCTGTGTCATGGACATCTTTATTCTATCATCATAATAAACTATGGAAAAGGCAAGGAAGGTACCACTTTGAGTATGGGGAAACTGAGGGCTGACAGGTAAAAGAATTTTCCCATGGTCCATAGCAATTTGTTGGTAGAGCAAAGAATAGAATACAAAGCCCACAATTGCAGCCTATTTTCCTTACCTCAAACCATTATGTCAGCATCAGTGATAATTCATAGATTGGGACAGAGCAGATGGGCAACATGCCTGCAGTGAGCAAGTATTTTTACTTTAACATCAACTCCACAATTTTGGCTGATTTTTCCCTGAAGAACCTACTTAGCTTTGCCTTTGAGCAAAGAGTTTTTCTTGCATTATATTTCTAGCTTAATTGTATTTAATAATTATTAGCATCCTTTTTTGCTTTTTTCCATATAGTGTTGGTTTGCAAAGCTAGTAGGATTTTGTTGAGCTCCAAGATTAAATAAGTAAACTCTTGAGAAAAAATTAGCTAGTGGCAAACCAGTCATAAAATCAATCCAAACTTTTGTTTGGCATTTGTTTCTTTCCCTTTATGCCAGGTTCCTGCTTTATATTAGTAAGATTGAAATCGAAATAAGTCTATTGCTGGTGGATTAATTTGTCACTTTCCTTGAAACTGGTGAACCCAGGACGTTAGACAGTGATAGGAAAATACTGCCAATGTCTGTTAAGAAGTCTGTGACATTGCAAGGCAAGAATGAATGTATGGAAGAAGAAACTCGTTTCTTCTTTACTAACAAAAGGGAAAGCCTGGAAGTGAATGATATGGGTATATTAAAAAAAAAAAAACCTTTACGTAACTTTTTTGCTGGGAGAGAAGACTACGAAGCACATTTTCCAGGAAGTGTGGGCTGCGACGATTGTGCGCTCTTAACTAATCCTGAGTAAGGTGGCCAATTTCACAGTCTTCTCATGCTGCCTCCGCCACCTTCTTGTTCAGAAGATACCATTTCAACTTTAACCCAGCATGATCGAAACGTACAGTCAACCTTCTCCCCGACCTGTGGCCACTGGATTGCCCGTGAGCATGAAAATTTTTATGTATTTGCTTACTGTTTTTCTAATCACCCAAATGATTGGATCGGCCTTTTTTGCTGTATATCTTCACAGAAGGTTAGACAAGGTAAGATAAACTACGACCTTTTGTTAACTAATTTGAAAGTCTGATTTGTGGATGCATCGATTTTAATTCTTCTCAAATAATGGAGAATGATAGAAACTCAAGTGCATTCACAGTGTTGTGGTATATTTGTTGTCTGGTCAGTGAAGTCTCATACTGTCACCTTGGTTAAGCTACTGGGATCTAGTGTCACTGGCTTAGCTTCAGGTGTTGGCTCTGACCCTACCAGCTCTGTGATCTTAGGCAAGTTATTTCACATTTTTAATGGTAACGGCACTCATCTGAGAGGTGAAGTGATTTTAGCCTTGTACAGTGCTTACCATAGTACTTGGTACAAAGTAAGTGCTGTGTAGCCTCCAGCTATCAGTATTCCGCAAGTTTTGCTGTAAAAGTTCAACAACTTTTTTCAGATGGGGACAATTTTTTCTTTTAAATTTCCACCTCAGGAAGGAGTGCACCAATTTGGTCTGAAATTTCATAGTGCTTCAGATTAACACATAGATAAGCTTTAAATTTGCAAGAGTTTTAGTAAAAATGGTGCTGTCTGCACAATTCTTCTCATGCCGGCAGTAGTTGCAACCTGCTCAATGCCCATCCAACGTACTTTCATGTTCTTAAATGGTTGATCTTACAAGAATAAATGAGAAGAGTAACTTAGTGGGCCGGTTTTGCTTTCTTAGGATAAAAAAAAACAATGTCAGGATGTATATTTTTCTGTGTATTTGACCACTTCCACTGAAGAACATTATTGATCATGTTGGCAAAATGCAAATCAGAGATAAATAAGAGAAAACTGATCAATTATCCGGCTGTTCCTAAATGTCTGGACATGGGAACCATGGCTCAGTGGCATCTGGCTGACTTTTCTCAGGGAACTTCACTGATGCTCTCTTGGGATACAGATCTAGAATTAGGGTTGTGAAGTTTTTTGTCAGTATAAGGCAAGGCAATGTTAGTGGAGGTGATCCACTAGGACAGTCAAGCTTTCCGCCACTCCTGAAAAGAAGAGGCGAGTTCTGGATCGGAACGTTCGTTTGTTTGCTCTGGCAGACTCTGTTGATCAAATGTCTAGACACATGCTTTGCCTCCAAAAGGAAGAAGTGGCCCTGGCAGACTCAGGGAGAACCACAGCACTGAGGAATGTCCTTGGTGACAAGTTGTCAGCAAGAGCGATCTTGTTTTAAATCTTAAAACCTACTCATAAGAAAATGGCATAGGAATAAGAGATGAAAGGAGTGAATTTGGATACGCTTAATTATGAAGACTTGGAAGATAAAAATGTCTCATTCACTTTGGGGGTGAAAGATGACTTCTTTAAAAATGCCAATGTCTTCCACAAATATGAAAGTTAAGAAGGGACAGAGCTAGAATTTGAGTTAATGGACACACATTGCAAATTAACTTCTTTCTGTAACACTGCACCATACAGACTAAAATGAAGTGTGCAAATTAGTTCAGCAGAGAAAGATTTGATAGGCTGGGGAGAAAGGTAACAACAATTATAGAATACTGTTGCAATGATGCATTAAAAATATATATGATATGCTCCTTGATAGAAATTCATTCAAATAGCTGTGATTTGTACCTAGGGTTTCAGATAATGCAATGTCTCCATTGCTAGCTTTTGTAGCTTTTTAAAATAGCAAACACCAAGTAGCCATAATGCAGCATAATAACATTATACTTCCTATGTATTCACTCAAAGCCCTTTTCTTGTTGGTGCCATGGCAGCGAATGTGGAGGCAGACATCATTAGTGGCATTCTTCTTCACAATGACGTCTCTCATATCCTTGTTATTTCAAAATAGATAGAAGATGAAAGGAATCTTCACGATGATTTTGTATTCATGAAAACAATACAGAGATGCAACAAAGGCGAAGAGTCTTTATCCTTGCTGAACTGTGAGAAAATTAGAAGCCAGTTTGAAGGCTTTGTCAAGGTAAGGCACTCCGATATGGGTAAAAGTCACTGAAAAGTTTTGCCACATTTCTTAGGTTTGGAAACTGAAATCCTGTAAAAATCTTCAAAATTTACTATACACGCATATAGCTCTCTCAAGGGGCCGAGGAGATGGCTCAGTGGAATAAGCACTTCCCTGGCAAGTGCAAGGGTCTGAGTTCAATACCCGGTTCTGAAAAAAAAACATATAGCTCTCTCTCTCTCTCTCTCTCTATATATATATATATATATATATATATATATATATATATACATGCTTACACCTGGGTTCGGATATATGTATATAAAAAAAACAAATATTAAGCTAAAATCTTATGAAAAAGAAAAGTTAGAAATGTGTGTATTCCTGCTTGATCAAATCAAAAGGCTGTGTCTGGGGAACAGTACACATTTTCATGAGCATATGCTTATATACTCATGAGTTCACATATGGCAGTGCCACTGAGCGAAATTAGTTTATTTTTTGTCCACTTCTCTGCTTCCTAACCCAAAGCTTGAAGTTTTCCTAGTGTGGAACCAAGGTCTAACTCCCATTTACCATGGAAGCAATAACCCTTGGCCATTGCCCTATTGGCAGACCGTAAGCAAAGGCATTGCCCGTCCTGGGAGTAGGAGGAACTCCTGAAGTAAGATCTGGTCTCTAGTGCTCAGCCAAGGATGGAATCTCAGGTGCTGAGAAAATTCAATCGTCCCCTTTTATGGTGGAGATGTACAGGGACTGAGTGTGAGGCATTCTTAGTACCACTCAAGGCACACGATGATTGCTAGCATTTGCATGCGCAGCCAGTCCACTCTGGAGTTCATCATGACCAGAGACAGAGGTTTGCAATCTTTTAACCTATCAACTAAGCTAGCTTAAAGTCAATTATGAGGCCTATGATGGGTACCTAAAACAAAATTTTTTAGAACTTTTACTTGGTCATCACAGATATGAGAGCAAAGGGCTCTTTTTCCCAAGACAGAACATCACGGATTCTCAGTTCTCATTTCCCTCCTCGAACAAGGATTCAAATCCCTTTGTCCCTCAGCTCACTTAGAGTTCATGTCTAAGAACTCCATGGTGAGGGCAGCTCTATGTCAGGTGGGGGGCAATCCGAATACACCAACAGAAATTCATGTTCATGTGTAGTTATGGGTAAATTTAATAAGGGGGTCAGGGGCTTAGGATCTTTTTTGAACTTCTCCTTGTCCTTCTGTACTGTAACTGACATGGAGTATAATCTGGTGCTGAAGATGCTGACATCTTATTCCCGAGTTACCTACGGGGATCAGAACGTGGCTCAGATCTGCCTCTGGCCTTCAGGTTCTTCATCCTCATCCAGGTTTTAGATGCAATTTTGAATCCTTTACTTGCACAGCTGGCTCAGTTTGGAAATGATTTGCATTTCTTCTGTTCTAGAGGATTCTAGTCACTAATATAGAGTATTTGGAGCTCTTTCAAATTAGAGTGTAAATGAAACCATTTGAAAACAAAAGTTAATGATCCAAACAGCATATTGAATATGCTTGGTTGTTTGGCTTTGGGCAAATGACTTAGTTCTCTCCTGTATAACATGAGAGGGCCGAAATTATCTGTATGAACACTGGCAGTTCATTCTATAATTATCTGATCAGCCTTCGGTTCCTTCACATGGCAGTGAGCATGGCTTGTTGGTTTTGTCCCTCCCTTGCATTACCATTGAGAATTTTGCAGTTCACCTGACAATTCCTCATGTCTTATTTCAGGACAGAAATGCAGTTTCCAAAGTTATCTCCCCAGGATAGGAGAAATACAACATTTAGTTTGGCCACCATGCTTACACGCACCATTAAAAAGTGTCAGGTTCATGTTTAATGTTCTAGAAAGACAGACCTTTCAAGGCATACCAACCAGGGCTCGGCAACCTCCTCCTTTCCTGTGACTGATGGCATTCCTTGTCTCTGAAGCAGCAGGTTGGAACCTTGGTCAATGCTATCTGTATTGAAGATGTGTGCCATGGTTACTAATTGTTACTTAAAGTCCTCTGTGCTCAATTATCTGCCCCCTACATGACTTTTCAGGGCCCATTCCCTGACATTTCTCTCTGAAACAATATTTTCCACTTTTTTTCACTCAACAGGCCAACTGTTGAAGAACTCCAATTAGATTTGTATTTTCTTAGCTAATGTTAGAAGATCTTCTTTCAGGGCCACAGTCTGGCTAGCCTACAGTGGCCTCAAGTTTACATGTAAGACCCTCAAATCATAGGGCTTGACAGGGTCTTAGAAATGCCCAGATCCACTTCTCAATTCTCAGAATTGAGTCTTCTCTCTATCATCCCTCCCAAGTTGCCACCCAGTCTTTATTTGAAGTCTTCTAGTCACAGAGAACTTATTATCTCCTGAGGCAAGCAGCACCACAACGTAACTTTGAAGTGGGGGGAGGATGGCAGTCAGAGCCCATGTTAGGGTAAGTGGGGGCATCATTTTAAATACCATGATTTCACATTAAAACTTACAGCCCACCTCACTCCCTGATAGAAAATTCAGCACTATGGCTATCTGCTCACAATAACCTTAGATGCCTTTGATAGGGTTCAATCATATTTAAATTAAAGGGCAATCTGTCTATAGCTGGCATGTCGCTAAGAAAAGAATAAATAATCCAAAATTTCTTGAGATTCAACTCTGAAAAGTTTTTCAATTGAAGTAAAGAATTAAGCAAGAAAAAATAATGTGTTCCAAAGAGCATAGCTGGAGAAGAGTTCACACAGGCAAAGTGGTGGGTATTAGAGACAAATTTTGCTGACTTCACAATTTCTTCCCAGCCAGGCCCTGATGATACCAATGCAACCACGTAGCCCAAAAGTATCTTATCCTCAATCATCACACTCTAGTTTTTGAAAAGATTCTAAACAGTCATTTGTTTACTTGTTATCTCACAAACATTTTCCTGTCACTGCGTTTTCATAGTGCCCCACTTCAGCTCGAATGGAAAGTTGAGGCTCTGGGGCCCATGAGCGTTTCAAGGCTCAGGTTCCCCTTGGGGCTCTGTGACTTACACCCCCACATCTGGCAACTGAGCTGTGTCTGTAGCTAGAGTCAACAGTAACAACAGAAAATTCCTTCCAGAAGAGGAAAACAAAGGAAGGACCTTGTAGACAATTAATTCCAGGATAGAAAAGAGGAAAAGACTTTGATTCTCAGAAGATGTACAAATACTACTGCCTTCCCTCTTGTGTTCAGAATATAGAGTGATGAGACAAGTTGATCCAAATCATAGGCTCTCTTGCCTTAAGTTTGAGACCCTTTGGGTAACATAATACGGGCCAGTGAAGCCCTCCAAGCCCTTTGTGCAGTCTCTTTAAAATGGCAGTGATAGCTTTTCTCATCTTCCAACCTATACAGATGGGAGTCCCTGTAAGTACCTCTAGTATTCTTTCAGTTTTTAAGGGAAAAAAATCTTTCAAGTTGTGTTGCATTTGCCTTTGAGCATGACCTGTGTTTCCTAATTGTCATTTATTCTAAAGAAATTTTAAAAAAAGAAATACAAGCCATATAGGACAATCATCAAGAGAATCTCTCAAGCCCATTAAAAGAGATCACGAAAATATGCAAGGGTCATTGTATGGTCTGGGATTTTTCTTCAAAGGTCAAACTTACTATGACTTTTTGCTATGAGATTTCAGACCAATTTTATTATAATATATGTCATGCTTTATGTTTAATAATATTCAATATACCAGCTCCTAGGGTAAAATCACACCATCATCAAGTTTTATTTGTCAGTATCTATCAAAACCAGGGAGGATGGGATCAAAAGAAGGGTCAGTACCACAGCCTCTGGTCTGGAGAGAGCATCGGAATGGAGATAATATGACTTAGAGTTTGTTCTAGATTCTCCCGTGGGCTTCCTGGGCTGTCAGCTCATCTGTCAGAGCCATCAATTCCCAATTGGCATGATAGATTAAATGGCAACATCTTAGTCTACATGATAATCCTCACCAGGAACAGACAACAGTAATGACAGATGTAGAGTGGTACTGCTAAAACCTCATCACAGAGCAGCTGTCAAAATCACCTCTTACAATGATTCTTCTTTTAGGATATAATGTTAAACAAGGAGGAGAAGAAAGAAATCAGCTATGAAAGGCAAAAAGGTAGGTTGTTATTCATCAATTTCTATGAATGTCTATATACTAAAAAGATTTAGGCTGAGCGTATTGAACCAGTGTTCAATTAGGGAACTTTTAGCTCAAAAATAAAACAGGAAGAAAGCTGTCAACTTGATACCTGCTCTGGTCCTTGTGATTTAGAAAGACTTTGGTTGCTAGTATTTATAGAGAAGGCTATGTTCTGTTAACGCTAGGTGGGTGCTTATGCTCCAAAGCTATCTCCCTGGCCCTTGTTCCATTAATGCTGACAGTACTAAGTCCAAAGAAATTTCATGATATACCATCTGGTACCACCTTCAGAGGATGATGGCAGGAAAGTCATCCTATGGTAAAATGACATCCATTGCTCAACGATAATAGATTTTCATGGTGGACAGTGGTCAGGAAAGCTTCTGGGATGAAGGAGTGACAGTGTAAACAACATTCTAGTCTTTGTTTTGTTCTTGAAATCAGAGCATCCCAAACATCTTAGGGTTAAAGAGATGCCACAATGGTTCTCAAATCCAGCACAATGCTCAGAACATAAATGTATTTAAAAAAAAACACTGACCATGTGGCCTCCCATCAAATATGTTTAGGGCTATGGTACTTTCTCCATCATCAGACAGCCTTGCATATCTTTAAACAGCTCTAATAATTACAGTAAGATTACTACATTATTCTCCATTGCATCTGTCCTTCTCAAGTCAAATTTTGATCCTGTAATCTGTGTTCACTGGACCCAACTCTGCTCTTTGAGGTCACAGTAATCAAAGTACAATTCCTCTCTTACACAGCAGCTGTGCAGACACTGAAGGCAGTAATCATGACATCTGAGCTTTGATTGAGGCTTTTCTTCTCCAGACTAATCATGCCCAGGGCCTAACACTGTTCATCTCATGAGCATTTCCAGGCATTTTTGCTCCCAGTTACCTCATTTTCCAGACATCCCAGCTTTTTCCCATTCCCTTTGTAATATAACACTGGACACCAGTGCAAAAATACTGGCAGTAACGTGAGCAATGGAGGTAGGAAAGGAAGAGTATTGAAGAGACTATTAGGTCACAAAGATGGTAAGTGTAATACCAAGGCTTGCGCCAATCTGGTACAAATAAATGAATCCAAACAAATGTACAGATACAGTTTTCTAAAGCCAAGCAAGTGTTCAGAACTCACTTTAAAAATTGGTCCAGATGCTAAATGGTCATCTGATTCCCATGAAATTTTTATTCTCAGAATGACTGCAAAACATGTTGGGAGATACCATGCTCTCTGTTAAGCTCAGTAAAATCTGAGGAAACAGATCCTGTGGGTGCTGCCCAGCAGTGTGCAGAAAAACCATAACTGAGGAAAACTGGTGTTCCAGTCATGCAGTTGGATTTACTTATACTGTACCAGTCTCATAAGAGAAAGGAAGGAAGGAAGGAAGGAAGGAAGGAAGGAAGGAAGGAAGGAAGGAAGGAGAAAGAAAGAAAGAAAAAGAAAGAAAGAAAGAAAGAAAGAAAGAAAGAAAGAAAGAAAGAAAGAAAGAAAGAAAGAAAGAAAGAAAGCCCTACACTCTCTGCACCTAGGAGAGTGTACTTCAATTAAGGAGTAAATTTTTACATGAGAAGGCTAGAGAGAGACAGAAGAGTTTGGCCAGTTGCTTCACCTAATCAGGCACTGCAAGCATCTGACTCAGTGTCCAGACAAGTGGTAGGACCCACCAAGACTCCCAATATGTGAGATTTGATCCTAAAAGCAAGATGCAAGTTAGGTCTAATAGGAACGGGCATTTTTATTGTGCGTCAGTCTATGTGAAGTATTGAAAAAAAGCTATTAGAAGGAAAGATCAATAAAAATATCCAATTCAATGATGTAGGATATTAAGAAACCAACTTCTCCTTCAGTGTGAAGGATCTCAGATTATTTCATCCTTCCTTTCATGTAACCTGTCTCAAGAGAGTCTCAGCACACAGTGTAGACCTGGACTAAATTGCTCTGTGGGTAGTTTTGTATTTCCCTGGGCTGACAGTGTGCTTTTGGTTTCGTTTCAGGTGATCAAGATCCTCAAATTGCAGCACATGTCCTAAGTCAAGCTGACGATAAAACTGCATCTGGTAAGTCCCATGGCATTGGAGGGTCAACCACAGAGGACAAGGCTGAGACGTGGAAGCAGGGCAGCATAATGATTAGGCTTCTCTTTTCCTCGGGGCCCAATTTACAAAACTACCCATATACTTCTCAAATGCTGTCCTTTGTCTTCAACGTGAGCCCTAACACACAGATGGGGTTTTGAGGGTTAAAGGGAGGTGGGAAGAAATCCCAATGTTCTCATTATGTTGTTGCTCAATGGCTGATTCTAAATGATGAATTCCTAGGTGGAGAGACCATTATTCTGACAGCATAGGAGAAATGGCAGGTAGTGACCCCCTGACTGGGCCCCCCACCTCCTCGTAGCCCCTCTTCATTGTGTGTAAATGGGCCTCGAGGGATCTTTTTGTCACCTATCAACCCCTGTATGATTAACCCCAGCCTCAAAGGGGCCAACCTCAGCAAAATTAAAGGTAAAATCATTCTGTAAAGATCAATAGGTGCCAAGACGTTAGAATTTCCAATGAAGTAACAACATACGACATACTGTGTGATCTTTGCAACTCTGAATGATTTTATTTCCATATACGTTCTGCCATCATTCTAGCTCTTAGATTTTTTTCCCAAATCTGTACCTTGCAATACACAGTGCTGCAGAATGTGTAGCATCTGATAAATGGATGGAAACATGCACACTAGCATAAAATGCTCCATCTACATAAAGGCAAGAGCAACAGAAGAGTCTTTGAAAAATGTATCAGTGTGCTCCAGAAAGGAGCCTCTAAATGTGCTGTGAGAGAGAGAGAGAGAGAGAGAGAGAGAGAGAGAGAGAGAGAGAGAGGCAACAGAGAGAGGCAGAACAAAGAAAGGAACATATTGCATCATCTCTGAGGTGGTGTGGGCCTCAGTGGATATACAACTCATGGGTATGTCATGGAGTTTGGTACAGAACAGTGCCAGATGGAAAGTCTTTGAACACTGGGATTAGAGAACCATGATGACGACCTGCTGAGTGACATTAGGCATGTCCTTGTAACTGTGCACCAGTCTCCTGCCTCATTTATTTTCAGTATCAAATCAGCAAATATGGATCTGTCAAGTTATGCTATGCCAATGTAAAAGGGTACTACTTAGCATAATTCACTGTGGGTAAGATGTTAAAAGAGTGACATAAAGGCCTTCATTAATGCCAGTTATTCCTATTACATCTAATAATTCTGCCTTACATA
Organism: Octodon degus; assembly: GCF_000260255.1. NCBI lineage: Eukaryota > Metazoa > Chordata > Mammalia > Rodentia > Octodontidae > Octodon > Octodon degus. The sequence continues at coordinate 1,158,321 of NW_004524743.1, forward strand.
CCTGTCTCTGTCTCTCTGTCTCTCTCTCTCTCTCTCTCTTTCTCTCTCTCTCTCTCTCTCTCTCTCTCTCTCTCTCTCTCTCTCTCTCTCTCTCCTCCCCCTATTTGGATTAAACTGAAGGTCCTTCATACTGCTCTGTATCCCCAATCCTTTTAATGTCTTTCATTTTCATATAAGGTCTCAGTAAGTCACTAAGTTACCCAAGCTGGTCAACTTGTGATCCCCTTGACTCAGCCTTCCAGAGTGTTGGGATTACAGGTGTGCACCACCATGGCCATCTAGACACCTTCTCTTTTGAATTCAATGACAGTGGTAGTGAAACCTAGAATACTGTACCACTGGTCTTTGACTACCTCTACCTAAACCATTGCTCTTAGATGTAAGTTGCAGAGTTCAGATTCTCTCCAAAGGCTCATGACTGATAGTGGTCCTAAAGCATCATACAACCTGTATCACAGGAGGTCTTCAAGAGGTCAGGTGGGGAAACAGTACTATTCCTCCTCTACTTCAAGTCCAAACCTTTCCTTCCTATCTGATCATACCAGTACACACAGGTAGGATCTTACGTTCTGACAAACCTAAGACCACTGAATAGGAATTTTCTTAAAGGTGAAGGAACCAAATGCATCAACACTTTCCCATCTCCCAACCCCCAACCTTGTGAGCCAATCTAGCACTCTGTGGCAGCTGAGATTTGAAATCGAGTACATACACTACTTTGAACCCACTCAACATCTCAGCTGAGAAAATGGCACACCACTGGTGGGTATTCTGGTTTAGCCACAAGAATACAGGTACTTTCAAGTTGGTGGCACCCACTACAATGGGAGATCAAAACACAGTGAAATGCACACACAATTTATTTTTATATCTTCTTGCCTAATTTTAGTCCTTGCCATGGGAGGCAACTCAGGGCTCAACAGCATGATCATATAGGAATAAGTGGAGTCTTTTCTCTGAGCTGAAGCTGAGCTAGGTAGACTAAAACTTCGGCTTTATAAAACTCAAGGCAAGTGGGCCAGGCATGGAAGCACACATCTGTAATTCCAGCAACCAGGAGGCTGAGGCAGGAGGATCACAGTGAGTCTGAGGCCAGCTTGGGGTGCATAGTGAGTTCAAGCCTGGACTACACAGTGAGGCTCTGTCTCAAAAGAAAAATTCTTAATCTAACAGTTAATTGGAAAGATTCTCACCCTGACTAACTATATATACTGATAACTGTGAACTAAGCTACTGCACTGCAAATGGTAATTTGTAATAGTAGTTTCATGCTTGGAGAGCCTGTCATTCTGGTCTTCTGAATATGGGCTGCTTGTCATGACATGCCAGTTGCTGCTATGATGTCTCTCAGGTAGATGGTTGTTCAAAAAGAAGGGGGTGGTGAATGAAAGCAAGATACAGGAAAGGGATATTGTGGGACTCTCCTGCTTCAAGGTTGTATATGGTTAGATTTTTGGACTTAAGTGCAAACATAAGAATTATAAAACTCTTTATGCCTATTTTTAAAAATATATTCTAATTTTTAAATGTTTTTATTATATTCTGTAGGGACTTAAGGCTGAACATATCAATACTTGAGGAAAAATACCTGTTCCATATTATGCCTAAAATGTTTCATAAGCAGACAGTGAGGTTAAGCTTAACAGCCTAAGTTGTATGGTAATAACAATAAGCTTGTCTTCTGGATGGTTAACAACCTAAGTTTACAGACCAAAATTAGAGAAAAAGGAGGGCTGCAAGGAAAGCCAACATTTTTGCCCTAGCCTTCTAAGGTCAATTAAGATTCAGGACATAGGAAAATTTGTACTGTAACATCATGTAACTCGGCAGTGTCCCAAATTTTCTGATCAAGGAGATTATGGGGCCAAAGAGGAAAGTGATCGATGATGTAGAGTGTGCCTAAGGAGAGTCACATGGAGAGAAAACATTCTCTCAGGCTTTCACAGAGAGCACATTGGCCAAGCAATGGCAGTGACTCATCCACATGGCTGACACTGACAAAGGTTCTACAATCTGAGGTACAGGATCTCAGGATAAATCCTGAGGGGATTTCACTGACCTTATCAGACCCAAAAGCTACAATTATTGTTGCATAGGTCCTGCTTTAACTTGGTCTTAACCATCCAGCAGAAAAGTATAAAAATGAAATATAAGAAGTAAAGCCATGCTGTTATGCTGAGCTGTAGGAGACTCAGGTCAACAATTTCTGACATTGCCAGTGAAGAGGAAGACCCAATACTATTATGGGCTACTGGACTCTTTTAGAATATTTTACTGAGTTAACACACCTATAATATTCAAATAACAGAACTTAACAAAAAAAGGGGATACAGATGAATGTCCATTTTGTATCTGTGTATTCAAAGCGGTTAGGATAGATATATAGTTACATTCTCTTAATGAATAGAGGGATTTTTTCTAATGGTGTTTGTAGATAGGATATCATGTCTGCATCTTGTACAGCAACTAACCACTAGGAAGAATGTATGTAATGTGTTAGTTATTGAAACTGTCTTACCAATTTGATTTGAAACTATCCCATTGCTACTTGTTTATCAATAAAATTATGGAAAAAGAAGAAAAATTCAACTAATCAAGGTATTCATATTAATATTATCCAGGATCTAACCTGAATAATTTGTTATGCATAACTTATGATGTCGGATTTTAAAATCATTTGTGCTATCTCAAATTCAGGGGCAAATTGGCTTTAAGAATTATAAAGAGAGAGCCAGGTGTGGTGGTGCATGCCTGTAATCCCAGCACTTGGGAGACTGAGGCAAGAGGATCACCTTGAATTCAAGGCCAACCAGGGCTACATAGTGAGTTCAAGGCCAGCCTGGACTACAAGTGAAACACTGTCTTGAGAAACAAGCAAGAATTTTTAAGAGAGGATTCTCACCGTGATCCATTACTTTATTTAATTTTTACAAGTCTGCAATATGCTTTAATGTTAGCCCACATTCCTGAGGAGGAAAGCCTAGATTGGAGCCTTGCTTTATCTGACTCTATTGCCCATGCTAACTTGTAACTCACATACCTGAAGGCTGGGAAGGGCCTCAAGAGTCTGTTCCTACACAAAGCCAGCAGGCAACCTTCAAATGTATTTCCTGTTAGAATGTGAACTGTGAACTACACGCTGCTGTCCTCTCACCATGAATTATCCCCCCTCTTTGTTACAGTTCTACAGTGGGCCAAGAAAGGCTATTACACCATGAGCAGCAACTTGGTAACCCTCGAAAACGGGAAGCAGCTGACCATTAAAAGACAAGGACTCTATTACATCTACACCCAGGTCACCTTCTGTACTAACCAGCAACCTCCAAGCCAAGCTCCATTCCAAGCCAACGTCTGTCTGAAGTCCACGAGTGGCTCCGAGAGAGTCTTACTCAGGGCGGCAAATGCCCACAGCTCCTCCATTTCATGTGGTCAACAAACCATTCATTTGGGAGGAGTATTTGAATTGCAGTCAGGTGCTTCGTTGTTTGTCAATGTGACTGATCCAAGAAAAGTGAGCCACGGGGATGGCTACACGTCTTTTGGCTTGCTCAAGCTCTGAACAGTGCACCTTCTTGGGCTGCAGCTGAGCTGGCGCTGGCAGTCTTCCCAGTACAGCAAAGCAGATGAGACCACCCCCGTGGAACTGCCTATTTATAACCCTAGGATCCTCCTTGTGGAGAACTATTTATTATACACCCCAAGGCATGTAGGGCTGTAATAAGTGAATTGCAGGGTGGGTGGACCCTAACAGATCCTGCTCCCTAAGAGCTTGTATTCTAAAGCAGTAACCCCACTGATGCAGACATCCAGACAGTCCTAGATGAAGACAAGGCCCATATGCACAGATAGAATCCTGAGTAAACAGAGGAAAATTAGACAAGTTCAGTTTTGTTTCTTTATGTGCAGTGTCTCTCAGTGGATAATGGATTGGATTGGCCAGTGAAGAATGGGGAAGAATGGGGAGCCTTAGCTCACATTCGATTCTGGATGGCCCTGTAGCTCTGATGGAAGAGACGGGGCGTGAGAGAGTTTATCGGTGTGGAGAACTGAGAACCATGTGCCCACCATTGCTAACACTCATTCTCTCTCTCTCTCTCTCTCTCTCTCTCTCTCTCTCTCTCTCACACACACACACACACACACACACACACACACACACACACACCAATCAGGCTGTTGCTACTCAGTTACCTTATTTCTCCCTTGTCCCTTATTTCTGAGCACTGTAGATGGGAGGGCATCTCTGAGCTCGCCTCTCCTCACCGCAAAATGACCGTATTTAAAGGAAATCTATTGTATCTTCCTGCAGTCTCCATTGTTTCTAGAGTGAACCTGTGTTCTTCTTGTTATTTATTTTTGAGTAATAAAGATCTTCTAACATGGCTATTGTTTTTCAGTACCTATAGTTCTGTCTGCTGAGGGAAGAGGAAGTGCTTGGAGGGCACTGTGCCAGCATTTATGCTTTTCTCATAAACTGAATTCTGAGGCTTAGTATACAACAAAATATCTTGGTGACAGCACTCTCTGGAAGTTGATTATGGCCTTTGATGAATGACATGGAAGCCTGTTCAGTGAAATGTAATCTGAGTGTTCATTGCCAATTTGTTTTTCTTTTCCAACTTGCTCTTAAAAGGTAACAGGAGATTGACTTTTTAACATTAATCACCACCAAATGAGGCTGAAGGAAGGCCTAAGCAATAATGTGTCTTGAACAGCTATCTAGGTGACTAGGGTACCCTGAGGCTAAGCACTGACCTAGGTTCCCCACTGAAGCCAATCGAGTCATTTCTTGTCACCACCAGTTGAAGAATTATTCATGTAAGGAATTCAGTGTGAAATCTTCATTTTAATAGCATAGTGCTTTGCTTAAGACAGTACCACATGGTCATCCAGAAAAATGACTAGAGAAATGAGAAAGAGAAGGAACGGGGGCTCCTTTTTCTTTATGAGCATGCGCTCTAGGCCTGCACCCCTGCACTTCAGTCTTGGGGCTCCTGCAGCACCTTCTGGACTCTGAAGACCTTGCAGCAAACACCTGCTGTGAGCTGAAAGTGTGCCAGCTGAATTTGCATGCTGTGCACTTTCTCCAGAAAGAATTTTGGTCTGAGCAAGGTGACATTTATTCATTTGGGGACTCACTAGAGATACATCTACCTTCCTTTTGTGTCCACCAAGTTAACCACTATATAAGAGGCTTGAAGGACATGGGAGCAGCTGAGGAGACATAAGGCATGATGTTTGCCCAGGCAAAGGGCCTCCTTCGGGAGGCCAGGGTCCAGGGCCTAGCTGAGAAGTAGACTTGGCCAAACCGAGAGAGAACAATGAGCTACAGCCCATGCTTTTCCCCCTTTACACTAGCTGGGTACCACACTGCTACTGTTTGCCTGCACAAGCCAGTGAGGCAGCGAGAGGCATCATCCTTTCGGTAGGATTCATCAGAAGTGAATCCATGTCCACTTGGGCTGACTTTGAAGATACTCTTCATATACTCAAGTTCTCTTTTGATCCAAAACTTGCCTCTGCATGTCACTTTGCCTTCTTTTTTTCTTTTCTCTTTCTTTTCATATTGAATTTAAATTTTATTCAATTTAAAAAGCCTTTAGAAGCTGAAGTGATAAATAATAGCAAGTTTGAAAAATTGGTTTGTGGAAGAACCTAAAAACTGCGTAAAGATAAATTGGAAGAAGTTGGAGAAGAACCTACAGACAGAAATATCATTCAGTGTATCTTGCCTTCTTTTTTCATTGGGAATCATTTTCTTCCAGATTCTACCTCCAGTATCCATGGTGCCAATAGTATCTGTTAGCAAAAGTAATGCTATTGACATAGAAATGCTCTGTATTTTCTAGGCTTGCTCTTCTTCCCAGTAGTGTCTGATGCTCTAAATGCCAGATCCTGTAGCTCCAGCTCACCCTTTTGCATGAAGCTTCAGCCTCGCATAGCCAACTGCTTTTGGCCTCTCAGACTGCTTCCTACCAAACTCCCCTTACCCGTCCCAGGGTCTTCAGGTCCCATCCTTTACCCTCTTCTCTTTCTGTCCTGCATGCTTCCCACAGACTGTCTCCCCTAGCCCTGTGGTCTTAATTACCAATTTTATGCTAGTGATCCAATACTTTTAATTTTTACCTGTTCCTTAGAATTTCCCTGTGTCTCTAAACACTGAATTGAGGCCCACAGATCCACTGTCTTCCACACACCCCTGCTTCTTACTGACCTTAGATTAAAGACCAAAATAATGAACATATGCTTTCCCTGCTCGTACGTGTCATAATGTCTAAGGTTATGAACACTTTGCCTCCTTAGGACCGAGGCGTGCTGTTCGCTTGTAAGCTCTGTTCCCTTCCCCCACTGCACACTACACTTATTGTGGTTGAGGTTTTTCCTCTTGTGCTCTGAGCTTCATGAGGACCGAGACCTGATCACCATGGTAACTTCTGTGTCTACCATGGGGACTGGCAGAGAATTGGGCCCTTGTTTGTTGCATGAAGGAATAAATGAATAAACACAGCTTTGTGTAACTCAATAATCCATGAAATCTGTGCACTAGTTAAAACAAATTTTTGAAATAGCATAAAAACCTTCATTAGGTAAAAAAAATCTAAATTACAAACATGTCTCCATAGAGTACAAAACAACTGAGAATTATACTGTAGCTAAAAATAGATACATATTTTTATAATAATTTTCATGGTAGTTTGCAAAATATCATGTGATTTTTGTTCCAAACTTTACTTGAACATGTGAAAAATTGTTCTAATATGTGCTAAGGATTTAGGCACATTTTGATCTAATACTGTGATCATAAACTCACTTAGGTCCATTTTTATAAGCAAGATATTTTGTATTACATCCAAAGCTGGGGCAAGAATATTAGAAATACCCACAATGTTTATTTCCATGTAAACACAAAATAAACACTGTAGTTATTGTCTTTGTTACTTGATAAGGAGCAAGTGACTACGAAATGCAAATGGTCTACCTTAGTAAGCTGTCCTCCTCAGGCCCCTACTTTAAAGGCAGACAAGAGAAGAGCAAACCCAACACACTCTGTGCCACAGTCAACTATTTCCACGGGATCTGATACCTTTGCATTGGAAGATGCACAGAAGCACTTGAAGCTCAGAAGCATGGAACTAAGTATGATTTTTGTTATTTTTTTCTTTGTAAACCACATCCCTATTTTAAAAAACAAAACCAAACCGGAAATACTCATTGTAATATGGTGACTAAGACTGGAGCCGGGCAGATTCTGTCTTAATTTAGGTTCTGCTTGTTACTAACTGCTGTAACTGCGGGTGAGTCATTCCACCTCCTCTGGGCTACAGAGCCCTCATCTGCAGAATGGGTATGATAAGAAAACTCCTCAGGGTAGATGATGATGTGAGGAGATGCTGCACAGAAGTCTCAGCAGAATCTACTCTAGTACAGATCAGCATATAGAGAGCAACTAGGTGGGTCTCCATGTGCTCCTTGCATGCCAGGCTGCATTTTGAGCAAGTAGGCAAGTAGTAGCGTAAAATGCTTAAAATTTCTGAGACCAAAAATAGCTGGCAGCCCAGGTATCCAAGCAGCCTTGGCCAGGCAACAATAGGCTATGAGCCACACATGATGTGAAGCAAAGTGAAAGCAAAAAGGGAGAGGAAGGAGCAGGAGAGCAGAGGGGACAGGAGAAGAGGAGCAAGAGGGGGAAAGCAAAAGGAACAGGATCAGTTATGGAAGCACTGGTATATTAAATCTTAAGAGTAGATCTAGGGGCCGGGGAGATGGTTCAGTGGAATAAGTGCTTCCCTGGCAAGCGCAAGGGCCTGAGTTCAATCCCCGGTTCCGCCCCCCCCCCAAAAAAAAGTAGATCTGTCTGTAGCAAAGACTCCTTTTTTGCAATTGCATTGGCAGAAACAACCATTGGCAGCTTGAAGTTATCTAAATTTTCAGCAAGACTGAACAGTTCTGTGTTTAAGAAGATTTCTTCAGATGACTATGATCATTGATTGTCAATCTAAGGGGTGCCAGCACGCAAACATAACTCTCACGTATCACACTCCTCTGAGCAGCCATGTAAACACTAGTAATCCCAAGGAAAATTAGTTTAACAGGTCATTTTTTCCTCTAGTCTACAATTCCTGGAGTTCTATTGAGTATCTGTCAGTTTATATTTTTCTTGCTGATACAATCCAATTTAAAGTCTAACAATTTTTGCTCATAATCTCTACCTCTACCTTCTGTACCTCTCTAATTGTAGATCTCTTTTTTCAGTCTAATATGCAATCTTAAATACACCTTAGATTTGACTCACTTTTATTGTACTGGGGAGTTACAGTTTTTCCCTCCCATCCATCTACTCATTAACACTGATGAAGGGTAAAAGTTCTGTGTTATGCATCTGGGGTACACAGAGATTACTGTAATCTAGTCCCTACCCTTGGCTGGCTTGTAGTCTTTTAGAAATCCACCATACAAACATTGTGGCCCTGCTGTAAATGCTGCAGCAGGTCAAGGACCAGTATTATAGGGAAGACAACAGAGACAAGGAGGTATATTGGTGCTGGAGCGAGATGCCGATGCCCAAACTGGGTAATGTTCATGACTATGAAGAGGAACAATTTTTTTCTGTATTTTTAGGGAAGGGTCTACAGGGTATTCAGGGTCTCACTACTAGATTGGACTTGTAATGATTCTCCTGTTTACAGCTTCTCAAGTGCTGGGATTACAGGCACGTGCCACCATACCCAGTCTCAATTGCCAGCTCAGTACACCCTGGGGGTGAGGTGGCACGGGGATTGAATCCCCAGCCCCTGAGCCTGCTTGCAGGTACGTAATCCGCTGAGTTATTTGGCCAGCCCTGAAGAGGAACAATTAAGGGAATGCAGTAGTTAAAATGATAAGACTTGATGACAAGGCTTATAAAGTACTGATGTATAAGTGCTGAGCGTATTTTTACTGGCATGGGAAACTCTGGAGAAACAGATTCGGAAATGAACATGAGGAGTCCAGTTTTTGTACACATTGGGTGAGAACTAGTGCAGAACATCCAAGCTGAGATGTCCAGAAAGTAGATGCACCCATGGGTCTTGAGCTTGGGAGAAAGTTCATAGTGGAAAAATACTGATATGGCAGTATTTTCATAAATGAAGTTGTAAGTGTAGACAAGTTTTCCTAGAAAGAGGCAATAAGATGGAAGAGGAAAAGTGTCAAAGACAGGCAAAGGGGGCAGGGCCAGCAGTGAAGACTGAGGGGGCTGTCAGAAAAGTTGAATATGGGGTCATGAAACCCAAGGAAGAAGACATCTACCAGGAGGCAGGTTCAGACACTGTGGACAGGTCAGGATGGACACCAAAAAGCACCTTCCAGAATATGTCAATTAAGGGCTCCTTGTGACCTTCCTGGGGGGGGGCAGACAACTAAGTGGAAGCATGAGTTTTCAGGTGCCAAGTGCAGAGAACTATATGTGGTAGAAAGAGCATGGGCCCAAGGGGCAGGCACATCAGAATAAAACCAAAATATATGGTGAATGTTTAAACATTAAGTAAAAGACACACTGCCATGACCTCCCCCCCCAAATAGCCCCTGCTTCCAAGCGAGCCTCTATTTCAAGGGCAGATGACATTCACTCCCTACTTTACAATGCTACACAACACATACCATGACATAGAAGTTTCCTTGAGTAGGAAAAACAAAGCTAGGCTAGGGGACCTGCCACAGGTGGCCTAGCTAGTAATTCTGGCCCCAGTAAACTGTCTAAACTCCTAAAAGAACTGTGTTGTCCTCACTCCCTTATTCACTGAAGAACTGTTCACCATAGTTAAGATACGGGATTAACCTAAGCATCCACCAGGGGTTAACAGGTGAAGAAAATGTGTTGTATGGACACAACGGACTACTATTCAGCCCTTAAAAAGAAGGAAATTTCTGTCATTTGCAATAGCATGGATGAGCCTTGGGGACATGATGCCATGCAAAACAAGCCCGGAGTAGAAAGAAAAATACTTCTTGGACTTTCTTATATGTGTGATCTAGAAAAGTCCAACTTGCAGCGGTAGAGAGAAGAAGGGTGCTTATTGGAGGCTGGGGTGTGGGGGGGACAGGAGAAGATACTGTTCAAGGCGCCCACAGTTTCAAGTAGGCAAGAGGACTACATTTGTGAGGTAGATCTGTTTCATGACATGGAAACTGCAGCTAATAATAATTTATCATATGTTCCCGGGGACAACCCGCTCAGGTCCCCCTCTTGTCCCTCTCTTGGATAGGAGCTTTCTTTTCCTCAATGAATATATTCTGCTCATCAAAAAAAATAATTTATCATATGTTTCAAAACAGATTTTAAATGTTTTCATCACAAAAATATGGTAAATATCTCTCTGGTGAGGTGATGGGTCCTACAATTAGCCTGATGTTATCACACCATGATGTATTATATACTGAAACATCACACCACGAACCATAAATATGCATCAAGTAAATATAAAGTACAGCTTTTTTTTTTTTTTTTTTTTTTTTTTTTTTTTTTTGCAGTACCAGGGATCGAACTCAGGACCTTGTGCTTGCCAGGCAGGGGCTTATGCTGCTGAGCTATATCCCAGACCCTAAAGTGCAGCTTAAAAAAAAAAAACTAAAAAGAAATCTTTCTTTACACCAGCTAGCAAAAAGGAAACAAAAGACTTATTTTATAAAGCACTGTTTATTCTTATTTATTGAAAATGTCAATTTTAAAAGTTCGAAAATAAAAACAAGTTAGAAAATTTGGGTTTGTGTAAGAAGGGCGACGACAGAGAAGAAACTAAAAGGCCTCTAAGGGCAGCAACTTAATTACAAAGTCACAAGAATCCATGTGTCGAGTATTGTAAACAACACAACTACAAGACACTGCTCTCAGGTTAACATGGCTTCATTTCCTTTATATTATTGTTTAGTGTATAAGCGCACAAGCTTCATTACCCAGAGTACCCAGGGCCTTTCATCAGGAAGGCCAAGTCCCCAAAACATGCATATGTACACATTACCTTAAAATAAAGTTCTTTCAGTACTGTAAGCAATCAACTAAAATATTTTGTAATCACAAAAGTGTTTCCTACAGCTATAGTATGCACACTGATTGTAAGCCATTGACTAACCACAGACAGGGCAGATGTGAACATCTAAGTAATTATTGTTGGTGTTTTTAATTCTTAGATATGAGATGTCATAGCTAAATTTCTGTACTTCAAAACAGAACAAGAGTCGTTCCTAGAAATCGTTACTCGTGAGCTTCCAAGAATGGCTGAGTGTGATTGGCTGAAGTTGCACTACAGGAAGAGTCCACTGCTGTCTGAGAATGCAGCCGTTTCTACTGCTCACCACGCAGACGACAGCCCTGTACCATGAATCTAGGGAACCCTGAGACCTTCAGTACCAGAAAGAAAAAGGGCTCTCAGCAAGCTGGAGGTCTCAAGTTTCAAGTTTGGTTTCTAAACATGTGCAAAACCAACATTTACAGGCACCTATCAAATGTATTTGTCGGACAACTTCCATCAGCCTCTTGGCCTTTCGCCTCTTGTCAATGATCTTCCCAATCTAGTTAAATGCCCTCTGTCTTCAGGGGAAGTAGAGTGTTCCAGAGCCTTGGGTCAACTTGAAGTTGTGCTGAAGTTAGATCTGCACTGTTCTGTGACTTGCTTTGAGATCTGCTTTCTCAGTTCTAACTTCTGGGATATTCACCACACTTGCGGTTTGCTTTAATAAGCAACTTGCATAAAGTATTTCCAAATAATCAGTTTAGTAACCAGCAGAGCTACTGGTGGAGCCCCTTCATTCTGGTCATACAAACTGGACTGACAGCATGTTTCTGCAAATAACACTTAGAGTCCTATTCAAAACAGGCCAATGATTATTACAACTTCTCATAGCTCACACTGTCTTCTCAATGCAGACTGTCTTGTTGGATGAAAGGTCACAGTTTGAATATGCAATGTAAAGTTAACTACTCACAGTCTAACTACATTTTTTTAAAAAGTAAGCACAACACATACATGTCATTTTACACAGCACTTGGTATGCGTGGCTACAAGCACTGGAGAATAGAAAACTTACACATGAGCCAGAAAAGTAGGGAAGAAGACCTAGCATGCACTGGGAAGAGCTGGTCAACTCTGCTGCTCAAAGGAGCATTGCCCAGTGCAATTTGCCACTGGGTTTCGTGTTGGCTTGAGTGACCACAACTTCCGTGCCACTGAGTGAAAACGTACACCAGCATAGAAGGAAACTACTACAGTTGGCTTGATCTTACAGACAATATAAGGCAGTAAGAAAAAAGTGTGATTGAAGGGTGGCATGTCTCAGACTAGGTCAACAACTTTTTTTTTTTTGCTTTTCTGGCGGAACCAGGGGATGAACTCAGGCCCTTGCACTTGCCACGCAAGCATTTATTCCACTGAGCATTCTCCCTGGCCATGTCTCAGACTAGCGAAGCACAGCTAGATCATTGGGCAATGTGCTAGTCTTTCACTTCCTCTGGTCAAAACTCAGAAAGTTTTAACTTCAGTAAAGTAAATAGTGAGGGCATCTGTACAGGCCAGTGTTCACGGGAAAGTCAGGGCTATATCTACCTCACCATGGCTAGCTGCTCTGAGCGATACAACAGCCAGATCAGTAAGTGTCGTCAATGGCAACAGCTACTACAGAGGCACTGTGAAATGAAGGCCATCCGAGGAGTGCTGAAGTCATCTGCCTGCACCAGCTTTCCTTGTCTTATAGAATGGAGGAGACTACGGGGCCACAACTACTACCACTTTCTGCTTTTTCCCCTGTTGCAAAAATAGCCAACTGACCCATAACTAAAAAACAATACCCAAAGAATTGCACATGTGTTGTGTGCTTAGACACACACATACACATTCACACACAGAAAGAGATGGACTCAAACACAAAACAAAAGCCAAAGAAGTGAGAACCAAATGAAGTCATACAGCCAGACATTCCGGACCCACTGAAGGCACGCTCTGCCCAGCTGCACAGTGGTGTTTATGGAAGAACTGAGGTCTTGCTGCTGGAATCAGCTCGAATGCACTCATCTGTTTGCTTCAACAGCCTTCGCACCAGCTTTTCCAGGTCCCTTCTTGACTTCAATTCTTCTTCCAGGCACTGCTTCATTCTTTTATTCTCCTGTGGTAGGAAGGACTCATTGATTCCCAAGTAGAGCATCCCTGTCCCTATCCCAGGGCTCCTGCTGTCATTCTCAGGGCACCCTTTCACCTCTGACTGCATTTTCCACGCTTGAGCTCCCTGTCCTCAGTTTCTAAGGCAAGGGAGCCACCTGCTGCTTCCCAGCTGTCTCTGCCCAACCATTCACTTTCTTCTTTCCTACAGTCCAAGCATTCTCTGAGGTTGCCTGCCTGGCCCCTTTTCTTTCTTTCCTTCCTTCCTTCCTTCCTTCCTTCCTTCCTTCCTTCCTTCCTTCCTTCCTTCCTTCCTTCCTTTCTCTCTCACCCTTTCCTCCCTCCCTCCCTTCCCTACTTCCTTCCTCCCTTCCTTTTTTTCCTCCTTCCTTCAGTTAGTGTCTCTTGTCTTTCAAGCTAAGTGTCTATTAAGGGGTCTCCTGAATACCTCTAGCACTGACCTCATCTCCTTAAGCTTGTCCCACAATCCCAAAATCAAACTCAGCATTTCATCCTGATAGGTTACAGGAACTTCATGCACATTAGGTCCTAAAGTGAACTCCTCATCTTTCCCCATCACCCTCAAATTCTTCCTGTGCTTCTTGATTTCCACCAGGGGCACCACCATACCAACCTAGATACTCTAGGGGGAAAACTTCATTCTTAGTCCTAGTTTTTTCTTGATCCCAACATCATGTCATCGTATCCTGTGAGTCCAAACTTTGCACTATGCCTTTCTTCACAGCTGCTCTCCGCCTTCACTGCCTCACTGGCCTGCCTCAGCGCAGGACCTAATGGTGCCTCATCCTAGCTGTCTAACAGCCTCTTGAGTGGCTTTCCAGTATCTGCTTTCTCCTTCCTCACACACCCTCCTCCTTGTCAGCAGTTACAATCTTCGTGGACAGGTAGCTTGTGTATCAGGGAGCAACAGGCCACATCTGCAGGGGCACCCACAAACTTCGCTTTAGAGTTCCATGTGCACTTACGTACCCATGATCGACTCGCCTTGTCTCACATACTGTTTTTAGACATCAGAGAACAGAAAAGTCACAACTAAGTTTGGGACCTATTGTAAACTTCTAAGTAGGATTATAAACAAGACTCAGAAATTTAAACCTAAGGTCACATGTAAAATCAATAAAACCCACTTTGATGATACAAGAAACAAAAATTCCCACCACCACCTTGCTCTTGAACATTTCCTGACAGCACCTACTAGTGGCTGGCAAGGAAGACAGAGTGTTTTTTTTAATCTGGAAAAATGACTTTTCTATTTTATTACCTGCTTCAGTTCTTTGACCTCATCCTTCAAGGCATAAACAGTATCGACAAGGCTCCTAGAACACACAAAAAAAAGTTTGGAGATGAATGGCTAGCACTGAAGTATTGAGTAGTAGTCAGCTCCATAAAAATACAGATGCTTGAGGCAGTGGACTTCCTAGCAGATGGGGAGTGGTCCTGCTCTCAATGTCCTCATCTCTCTTTTCAGAGAGGACAATCTACCAGCACATATACTAGTTCCAAGGCTGTGTTCTGGCACCTCTCCTATACAGATTTCCTCTTTTCCTAATCATTTCTAGTTTATGTGACCAAGAAACATGAGACCAGGGCCATAAGAAGGGTTTTCTTTTTAGACCTTGAGGTACAATTGGCCAGTAACAATTGTATATTTTTAAGGTATGTAACGTGATACTTTGATATATGTTTACACTGTGAAATGATGACCACAATCTAGTTCACTAACACTCCCATCACCTGATAGTCACTATTTTTTGTGTTCCCAGGGAGAGCACTTAAGAGCTATTAGGAAATTTAATGTATACAAGAGAGTGTCATTAACTAGAGTCACCATGGTGTATGTTAGGTCTACCAAAACTCCTTCCAACTTGCATAACTGAAACTTTCTACCTCTGACCAACATCTCCCCATTTCCTTTACCCCTACCTAACATCTGGCAACTGTAATTCTCTCTGCTTTTATAAGGTTGAACTTTTTTAGATTCCCATCCTATGGCTTTGATTTGTGTACCTTTAGGACATGAATAAATATCATTTAATGTGTACCAAAAGGTATCTTGAGACCTTGGCCATACTGTAGAAGCTGCACCATGGTACTGCCCTTCCTGCTAATCTGATACCAGTGACCTTACATGACTCAAAGCCAGGGCACTACTTCTGGAAGATGCCATAGATTATAGCCCGCCCCCTCAAAAGAGGATGACGTGTTCTGACAAGATTGTGCAACAGTCTTTCTTCTCTGGCTCTTTCTTTGGACAAGGAGTTTATAGATCTCCGTTCCAGAACTAATCTTGCTACTTACTAGATTCTCTAACAATCAGTAACCAGTTTCTTCTCATCCTCTCTTGGTCCTTGTTTCTTTTTCTTTTTCTTTTTCTTTTCTTTTCTTTTTTTTGTGTGTGGAACGGGGGATTGAACTCAGGCTCTTGCGCTTGCCAGGGAAGCGCTTATTCCACTGAGCCATCTCCCTGGTCCCTCTTTTTGGTCTTTGCTTCTTCACATACAAAGTAAAGACAATATCACCTCCTTGAAACCCTCTCAAGGTTGTGAAGATTATAATAATAATAATAAATGTCATTATTTATTGGCTGTTAGTCTTTATACTTATATCTGATTGCCATACAATAAATTTGACAGAATTACTATCATCCCCATTTTACAAATGAGGGGAACAGAGAGGTGCAGGGCTTCATCTTGGTCACACAGCTAATGAGTAGCAGAATTAGAAGTTGAACACTGCCTCCTCTCGCAAGCCCAAATGCTTTACCATTTCACATCACTTCACAGGCCAGATGCGAAAGTACACTGGCGATGCCAAGAGCTTTGAAATGTGCTGTCCTATGCAAATTCAGGCCTGACTTCAGAAATAACTCACATTTAAACAAATGAATTAGTTGGCTACTTTGTATTGATTTCATGAGTTGCAAGGCATTAACCTGATTTTCCCCCTTTAGGTCACACTCCCTAATGTGAATGGTGGGTGAGAGCTGTAAAGTGTTTTCTCTGAACTTTAGTTCCCTCATCTGTAAGACAGGTGGGAGTCATTCTTGTCTCACTGGATTGCTGTAAGACTTTAAATGACACAACCATGTGAGGGGCCAATCCCAGTTTCCCAAGTCTTTCCACCCCCCCCACACACACATCCTGAACCCATCAGAGCACTGGATTCACAGGGGCTCTGAAGCAGCCATGGGAGGGCTGTCTGGCAAAGTCACAGCCAGGGCATGCAGCTCTCCAGAAAGTTCTGGCTGGGTGCCTCTCCTGCCCTTCCTTCTCCCCTTTGTGAGGGAGGAGCACTCCCACAGCCCCCAAATGAAGGCATAGCCAAGAGGGTGGTGTCTCTGGATGCCAAGGAAGAATCCTTCAATGGAGTCCCTGTCAGCCTTTTTATGTAGCCCTTGACAAGGCAGGAAAACTGTTGCTTGCTCCACTCACTTTTCCTCAATGATTGTCTGGCCGTTGCTTCTAGTTTCTTCAATGATGAGTTTCTCTTCCTCAGGGAGTAAGACTTGTGGAATGGAATCTTTCCGAGCACCTACAAACAAGGGTTGCAAGAAGAGCACCATGTAGACTTACTATCACATTATCGATAGGTATTCATCCCTTTCCACTACTGGGATGGCAGAGTCCTTGTTTGTAGCATGCTGCAGTGTTCCATGCAGAGGGGAGATGCCCAACATGTGTTGACAAGATCTTCCTGACATAGGAAAATCTAAGCAGCCAAACGCATTACCTAACCCATGGGGTAGCTGCATTCTACATTCGGAAAAATCAGTGAAAAGGCCACTATAATACCTGTTCTCAACCAAGACCCCTGGACTTTCTCGTTGTGCCCCCTCAAGAACAAAAGGCTGACCAGTGACCACTTTGTCCCTGAAAACCCCCAGGGGATGACACACCACAATCTTTGCTAAGGTCCTCTGTGGTTTTAGTAAGGACCAGGTAGAGACAAGCTCTGTGGGGGATATAATATGCTCAAAGGGTTTCAACAGGAGCATTCTGCTCTTGTCTTTTCTCAGTCATATGGGAGGCCACTTGCAACTCTGGCTCACAAGCCAGTTTCCTCACTGCTCTTTGCTCAGACTGGCTGCAGGCTTTCAGACAGAGGAAGTGGAAGAATAGACATCAGGCCTGACGAAACAAACTCCTGAACTTCCAACATCCCACTCACTCTAGATCCTTCCTCTCAGAGCTAAGATGCTTCAGGCCTGGTCTCCTTGAGTCACTGGCTTCATCTCTTCCAGGTCAAGCTCTTTCCGAGGTGTACACTTACTGCCTTCACTGATTGCTCACCCTTTCCTAAGGGGTGACATCCTCGAGAAACAGCACAGCACACATGCTTAATAGAGGCACTTAAGATCACTGAATGCAGCAAAAGCCAACAGCTGTGAGTTCTGGGAAACTAGGACCCAGCCAGCACAGAGGACCACTGTGATGCACAAAGACCTGCTATGTGCCAAGCATGGCACTAGATATGTCCCACAGGGGAAAGGAGAGAAAGAGGCAAATATACCTCTTTGGGCCAGAACTCAAGCCTGGGCCTTTGCCTCTGAGAAGACAGGTGGACTTAACTGATGGGAAAAGGAACAGTGTGGAGGGATGAGGTCAGATTTGCATAGGGGATGCTCCTCCTAGGGTCCCTTTGTCCTCATCCTTGTCCTAGTTTTCATGATGAAAATTATCACTTTCCTTTCTTAACCCCTTGAAAGTTGCTCTTTGATCTGGGAGTATCTGAAAGCACAGCCAAGTTTTATCTGCGTAGAAGGTAGTTTCCCTTCTTCATGGACAAATGTACTGACTTCCAGTGAGCACAGTCCTTACGAGAGCCTTAGACCTGTGCCACTTGAAAGGAATATGTCAAAGCGGGCCACCTGGAAAGTCCTCACTCATGCCATGCCAAGTGGGCAGGGGCAGTCCAAAGTGGAGCATTATGGGGCATTCCTTTTTATGTAGATGGGAAGACCACACATGAAATATCCTTGAATATCTATGATAATGAAAGACAAAAGGCATAATTTATGTGACCTAACTTAAAGATACAGGGTGCACTAGAAAACATTATCTGGTTTGCAGTTTAGAACCTGAAACTTGTTCAGGGCAATACCATCACCAGACAGTTCCTGATAGATGGTGTACATTTTGACCAGACCCTGCTGTGTAGCTATATTTCCAGATTTTTAGTGCAACTTTGAAACTTGAGTCTAGTGAAGCATTGTTTGCTTAAATATGCAGCTGATTAAAGATAGTAATTTTGACTTCCTTTCCAAATCTGCCTAAAAGATGAGATTAGCATCAGTTTGCAGACACAGGAACTCTCTGGGCTCTTTAATTCCTAACTAGTGCTGGCAAAGTATCTGTATACTTCAAAGGAAAAAGACTTTTCATTTGTATCACCTCTAACTTTTTCCTTTCTTGCATTTCTCCCCCTCTTTCTCCTCCCGTCTTGTCTGTCTCTGTCTCTCTCTCTCTCTCTCTCTCTCTCTCTCTCTCTCT
>NW_004524743.1:1177057-1183940 GCF_000260255.1 Octodon degus
TCTCTCTCTCTCTCTCTCTCTCTCTCTCTCTCTCTCTCTCTCTCTCTCTCTCTCTCTGAAAAGCAACAGTGGGTAAACAAACTGTGTGGTAGCAAAAACCACCTTATCTGAAAGATGCGGTACTGCACCACTCCTCTGCACCAAGTCACCGCTCTCCACACCCTGCAACCCAAGCTGTACTGCTTTTTTTGTTTTTCTCAGAGGCAGTGAGAAGCAAGAAGACATTATGCATTAGAGAAAGTAGTCAGGGAGCTAGATCTTTTGCAGCTCAGAAAGGGGCCAAGAGATGATGGAAGAGGGAAGGAGAGAAGGAGAAGAAAAAGAAGTGAGATGTGTTATGTCCATGTGCCAACTGCCTACAATGAATATCATCATCATGTAGTGCAAACATGTACCAATACATTTTTTTTAAATGAGAGAGGGTACTTTGCAGGAACCTACTTGAGCCATTACCTTGTTGAAAATTGGCGCTGGTGCAGTAGGCTTCAATCACCTTAAGAATCTGTGCATCCTCCTCCAGAGCAGCTGTACCTGTGGAGTTTAATTCATAATGATTTCTCCAAGAGAAATGCCTCTGCCCCCTCACAGTGACGCAGCACCCTGCACTGCAAGGCTTGACTTGTCAAGCAGTAGTAGCTCTGAAAGGCAGGAAGAAAACCTATGGAGCCCTTGTGGGAAAGAGCGGCAGCAAGCCCACCAGCAGAGCTCCTAGGATCAACCTCGGTGAGCTCAGCACTGAAAAACCTGCTCCTTATGCTCACTCTGAGCTCCTCTTAGTCATCTTTTAGAGGCCAAAATCCCAGCCCTGGGCTTGGCGCTGGCTTCAGTGCTCACCCAATATATCACTGCTTTCCTCTCCTTTAAATTTCAAGGCTGTCTTCCTCTAGAAAGCTTTCTCCATTAATACCACCCGTCTTTTCACCCAGGCAGCACAGACACTGAGTTGCTTTCATCCTACCTCCCCTCCTCAGCTCACTTATGAAATACCCAAATGGCAGCACCCTGTTAAAAGGCTGATGCATGGGGAAGGTCCATGCAGAGCATGGAGTCTAAGAAAGACTAACCTAAATTATATTTTAAACGGTTAAGTACTACCACCTCTTTTATGGGATATCACTTCCTTCTTCATGTGTGTCCCAAGCACGTTGTTCACAGGCTTAGTGGAACTAGGTATGTATTGATTAGCTGACTAACTTTGTAATTTGCCTCGAAATAAAGCCCTATGTCTAGATACCAACAGGTTAGTCTCCTTGCCTAATTAAGAATGTCACTAAGCATGAGACTTCCATAGGATTTCAGCCTTCAAGTTTATTTAGTTTATCTCTACATAAAAATATCTCAAGCATCAGAAACTAAGGAAAAAATGTGTCCACAGCAAATGGGCCATTGTAGTGGGGTGAAATGTTCTGCATCATGAAAATGGCACTCATGATGCCTGCCTAAGATGACAGGAAGCACAGCAGAAGGCAGCTTACTCAAGAGTCTTAGAGGTGACCAAACCTTTCCATTCATTTTTATAACAGATGATGCTGAGAACAAATTGCTCTAATCATCTGCTTTCAAAATATTCTCATTTTAATTAATCCATAAATAACTTCCAGAAAGCACAAAAAACATACTTTTCCTAATCACGTATTCCTCTTCTGATGGCTTTCTCTCAGTCTTTCTTTTATGAAGGAACTTCTTCATTGTTTTGGGGCTTTTACTGGACTCCTACAAGGATAAAGATTTCTTAATAAATTAAAATTCTCTCCCAAGTAAAAATTAAAATAGGGCAAATGAAATTAAATAGTCTGACAGTCTTGGGAATGCACCAAATTTAATAGTGTACATATAAAATATGGCTCCAACAAACTCTCCAAGGTTAAATAAAACAGAGGCAATGACAGCTTGCCCTTAAGTGCCATACGGATGTGACTAAGAACAGAGTATGTCTACTGAAGATTCAGCAGATTCTCTAGGAGGCCCACTGCCTTTAGGGTAGCATCTGCGGGGAAAGTAAAGCATGTTAACCCTAGGGAAAGAACAGTGCTCCTTGCTAAGCAATGTTTCTCACCAACACGGTTCTAAGGGGATTCAGGAACAACTGTAGCCACTACTATTTATTACTTTTCTAAGATTTTCAAATTTATTTCAGTAAGTTTTCCTTGGCAATAGTCCAATATAGGAAGACACAATTTTCATTTATGGGAATGAAAATGGAAAAATGAAGGAAGAGAGACTACATAATTTTCTTAAAGTCAGAGAGTGGAGCCAAATGAAGGATTTCCTGAGGAATATCTTTGGGGTTAGGAGTAACAGATCTGCAGCCGAGTTTAACTATATATGTATAAAGTCCTATTTGATTAGTAGACAACAGAAATGGGAATTGCTGATTTTATTTTGTCATATGAATAAACAGGAAGTTGAAAAAATGTTCCTTGTCAATATCCAAGTAAATAGATTATAATCTTACACTTAGGGGGAAAACCCTCATGATTACCTCACCCTAATCTTCCATGATGCATGGATGATAATTACTACCTTAAAAAATATGAAACAGGAATTTTTTTATTTAGCCACAGTGATTTACTTAGACTTGAAAAGAGACATGAGAAACTCACATGCGGTAAAGATCACAGGACAAAAACTACATTTAGGAAACAGGAAGGCGGGCACTTTTAAGGCATTACAGATAAGATGACATTTTTATATGTATCTTACTTAAGCCTACTTTTTGAAAAAGTACTTACATGTCAGAATTGCATCTTCATATTTTAGGCACCAATTATAACAAAGGACAAAACAAGCATGAGGGAAAGCTTCATTCACCAAAGGTTACAGCACAACATTATGATGTCACTGTAAGCCAAAGATATTGTTCTACCCTTACCTTTAAGATATAAGACATCCTCTAAAATGAATATGTAAAGAAAGAGAAGATAAGCGTGAGAGGTCGATGGTTATAATGATCAAATCCATTTATCAATAATTCTAAAACAACATTTGAAATGTTAGTGTTATCATAAATTACACAGAGAGAACATCATCACATTTCCCACATTAGTTTCAAGTGCAATATCATCATGCAAAAGTCCAAAGAATATAGTTCTGTGCAGAACGACAAATGTTGAAAATAACTGAAATATACCCTTCAGTAAGAATATATTAATAACTCTCTTCCCCCAGCAGAAACAAAGTGATCATGCCTTAGTTTTAATAGATTAGTTATGTGAAGGATGAAGTCAACTTTACCCTTCAAAGCTCACCTTAATTTGAGTGCAGTAACTGGCAATTACAAAATAACCTTAATCCAAATGGAGACCTACGTAACTATGAAATAGCACTCCTAGTTTAGGTAGTCAAAGAAGAAACTGGATGATTTAAGGAACTTCAGATCAATTTTCAAAGCAAATCTTAGGACAGTTTCCTTGTCAAATTCTGAATGCAGGTAGGTACACAGTAGAGATTCGACTCAAGCACTACATCTCCTATCATGCCAAGTTGAAAAAGTCAAAAAATCCTCTTATGTCCAGATATTGTTCTACTTTTTTCTGCACTAAGAGTTGTAGGCCGTAATTAGTTGAAACAGAAGTATGGTGGTTTAAATAGAAACACATTCAAAACTGAGCTAAGTCTGCATCGTTCATCAAAAACACACATTTGATAGAAAATTATAAACTGCCTTTGCATGATAATTCAAAGGCTCATCTTATAACTATCACAAACTCATTCTTCACTCAACAAAACCTTATTTAAAGAACACTTGATTAACATCTGAAATCTGAAACCATTAGGAACAGGTTAGAGGGGGGAAAGGTCACTGGATGAAAAAGATAACATTCTACCCAGTTCTGGAAGATAGTGACTGACATTTCCTGACTTCAACTTTAAAAGGAAAAGCAACAGCTTCAAAATCCTCACACTACCCAAATATCAGCTGTCCTCTAAAGTGATTGCTGAAAAGCCTCTCTTTAAGAAGATATTTCTTTTGTTACCTTCTTTTCCCTTTCCTTCTAAAGCAAACATCACGTTCACAGTTTGGACTCAGCACTTGGTCCCATAGCACTGTACTGATTTGGTTTAATAGATCAAAATGCTCCAAAATGCACAACTGGGTCAGTTTAGTTGGAAATCCATTTCCAAATGAAGTGGCTCTGGTTTAAGATGTGTGTGAGTTAATTAATTTAAGAATCATCAGAATCTTGTAGAGATGAAGCAGAGGTGCTTCAAGAAACTCAGGTAGTGTACATAAACCCTATGGATATTTCACGAATATTTGTAGATGGACAAGGAGAAATGGAAATTTAGGAAATAAAATACCCTGAGTCTGGCAGGGTATTTGAATTCAAGATTGACTAACAACTGTCATCTATCATAAGTTCTAGCACATTTTTACAGAACCATTTGCAAAAAGCTACACAATTGGCTTTGTCAGAAGCATGTTATACCACATGTAGCAAAATTACCTCTTTATAACCTAGTGCTGCTGATGGTCTAAGTGGAGGTGCAGGTCGTAGACAACTTAAACTCCACGGTTTTATAATTTGAGGAGGCTCCAAGGGTCCTCGGGGCTGTCCAGTAGAGCTAAAAGACTGGGAAAATGTCTGATGAGATATGTTGGCCATCTGCCACCTGAACCCGACCTTGTGCCACACCATGAGAGAACAACAGTAGCGAAGCCAACCACAGACAGGGATAGATGGAGAAACAAGAGCCTCTACTTTAAGAACTGACACTTCCCACTCAAGATTAGGGTGTCATTAACGAAAAGCACAAAAATTAATTCAGCAGTCCTTGGTACTGCTCTTGTTCTTTCCCCTCTTTCTCTCCCTCCTTTTCTCTTCTGCAATTTCATTAAAGTCAGACTTTTTCTCCTTTCTAGGGGAGGACAGTGGAGTAATAGGAAACACTTAAGTTAGTAATGTGTGTGGTACTCCACTAGGCGCTTAAATAGGATATTTCTTGAGAACAGCCCACAACATAAGCTCAGCAAAGTAACTCTCTAGTAATTGGCAAAGACAAGATATGAAACCAGACTGATGCCAAAGCCCATATTCTATCACAACACACAGCACTCAAAACAGGGATTTCAGCACCACAGGTTTGAGTGTTAACAGACAACACAGCACACCTTCCATTTCATCCAACAAGTACAGTAAAATCTCATCAATTCAGATTCCATGAGTTCTAAGTCAGCGATAACTCAGAAGCAGACAGTACTACACGTTTACAATTGGAAGAAGTTACTGAGCAAATGGTGGCATGAGTGAGGTTACGTGGAGATGTTTAGATACTTGGGGAAGTAAGCTATATGGTTGGATAGCATGTTATTAACAAGAGAACAATGGCTGCTAAATAAGTCTTGTTTATCATGAAAACATTTAGCAGGACTTCTGGTTAGAGACAGTTGGCTAGCAGTTAGTTGGAGAATCTCAATACTGTCAAACAAAATCAGATACTTCTAAGTGACATTTCATTACTTTAGGTGAGCCTCACCATGAGAAATTAGAATTAGTGAGGTTTAACTGTACTTCGAAATCTACCAACACAGACCCCAGAGACAAAGGGCGTGCTCACTGCTTCTTGTAAGCATCTATAGCAGGCAGGATCTGACAAAATCCTCAAGAATCCCTGGTCAAAAAAAAGGTCTACTTACGGAATGAGCACTGCATGATGATGATGATGTTTTGGATAATGAACTGCAAGATGCAGGTCCTCTGGTCAGCCTGCTCAGCTGTTCCAACCATTCCTGGAAGTCCTGGTTGTTATTGCAATGGACCACAATCCTCTCTATTATGTTACCTGCACCACCAATTATGAACATTTGGAAAAACACAAGAAGAGCCTTGAGCTTGCTTCATTCATAAATATACTTCTGTAACCAGGAGTTGGAGGTCTACTTCCCAGGGTCTTCATACCTATGGGATAGCCCTTTCAAACTTCTATATTAGGAACAGATATGCAGTTATAATAAAATAAATACTCATATCTGATTCATAGAAATAAACATCCTTGATTTCTACTGTTTACAGAATCTCAGGAGTAATTTAAATCCTCACCATAAATAGACAGTACAATTTGAAAATTTAAGCAATAGTGCATCTGTCTCATAGTCTAAAATGGGGATATTGTACTAGTTTCCCCAATATCCAACATAAAAAGGCTCATCTAAGACTGGCTATAATCCTTGGGGAAATAGCAGACCTTGGGCATTTTATCATGAAAGAAGGGTACCAGTAAGGCCAGGACCCATGAACAGTCTTAGCTGCAGAGCCAAATGAATGCAAAAGGTGCAGCCATTACATGTAAATTTACAAGTCTTAAAAGGGGATAATGGACTAAAATATCAAGGCGCATTATCAAGAGCTGACATTTTGTTCAGTTGGTGAAGAAAGTTCCCTGGCTTCTCAGCCCTTTTTCGAACCAGAACCAAGTCTTGCTAATTTATAGGCTGATGTTAAGATCTCTGATCAAAGTCCGCATCTTTGGCTCCTCTGCTGGCAGGGAATAGATGAGAGAGACAAAGAAAATTACATTTACATCAACCCATTTTGTTATTCCTTTGCTCTCACAAGTAGCTCTTATGCAAGGGAAGATTGAAACTAATGGCAAAGTGGAGGCTTTTTTAATTTTTTTTTTTCGGAACTGGGGATTGAACTCAGGTCTTTGTCCTTGCCAGGCAAGGGCTTATTCTACTGAGCCATCTCCCCAGCTCCCTACTGAGCCATCTCCCCAGCCCCAAATATTTTTAATAATATTATTTTTTAATATCTTTTTTCCTTTTCATTATTTATTTATTTTTAACTTTTTAAAGTTTCTAATACTAGAAGATATCATACAATGTCTTTTAAATAAATTGTAAGTCAAAGATAGAGTATAAATCTTAGAACAAAAATTAAGA
>NW_004524743.1:1185275-1211588 GCF_000260255.1 Octodon degus
TTCTCTTTGTCATTTTGTATACCACTGTCTTCTGACCTTTGGTGAAGAGCTTGGATAGAGTTATTACCTTAGCACCAGGTCCAGATCTATGAAGTTCAGATTCCTCCAGGTGGGTGTTGTTTGGATCTGGCTGCTGTGCTCTACTTCTTTCTGCTGCAGGCATTAGAGTTGAACCCTTTGTGTCACTCTGGCAAGATGTTCTGCTCCTGAATCACCTGGGTGGGTCTTCCCTCTAGCCTCTTTGCAGGGAGTTCTGCTGAAGGGTTCTGTGCTGGGCCTGCAGCCTGGGTCGAGTGAGGAACCATGGGCCCTGGGTCGTCTCACTCATTCTCTGGGCCTGCGCTGCTGGTCTATTCAGGATCCCGCTGGGCCCAGGGTCATCTCACTCACTCACTGGGCCTGTGCTCTGGGTCTGTTCAGGATCCCCCAGCCCCGGTGGTCTCACTCACTCGCCAGGCCTGCACTCTGAGTCTCAAAGTGGAGGCTTTTAAACAATTGCAAAACTTCTCTGTTCTAACACCATACCCTAGTTATCCCAGGAAATAGGATATACTTTGCCATATTCATGTAGTACTTTCTCATGGGTTATATAATAGAAAGTAGTAGCATTTATTTATTTAAACTCCACTTCATTCCAAAAAGGATTTGAAGCAGCTACATGAAAAGAAAAAAAAAATTGCCTACCTGTGATTTCAAATGTGCAGTCATTCCCTTCAATTTCATCTGATTTAGTCACCACCATTCCTGCTATTGGTATTTTTCCCTACCAGAAAAAAAGAACATTCCCATTAACTTTGTGGTTATATCTACATAGTTATCTTAGCTTTTCTGACTTTCTCAGGTATCACTGTTAAATAATGGTTAGATATATCTCTCTAGTCTGTCAATAGATAATGTTTCCCTATTCTAAATGTTAATCATACAAGAAAACAGGAGGAAATGCAGGTTGTCTCTGCCTAACACATTCTAAAACATAAGCTCAGGATTTATAAAAATGGTTTATTTTTCTAACATATTTTCACATGAATCAATAAACAAAATAAAGGGTCAAATTTTGTGAAAATTTGATAGCCAGGACGGTATACCAGGCAGTGGTGACTTATATTCTGTATCTTGGGAACAGACTGAAGAAAGGTTAATTTCCTAAGGCATTTAATGACTTGTATCTTAGAAACCTGAAACATGTGATTGTAATAAGACAATCATGGAAGCGGATGCCAGCTTTGCATTTTCTTAGTAATAATGATACAGTGCTGCTGCTGATTTATCCAGTCCTAGACTTAAACTTCTACTTATATATTCAAAACCTTGCTTATGACCAGAACAGTGGATATGCAGGACAAACTCATTATTTAACACAAAGGTCTCTGATCTGAGGAACATCTGTTCTTATAAGCTGTTTAATTACAAAGAAGGGTTAAAATATGTGCCTTTGCTGGAGTGAGTTTTAGTGCTGTGCTAAAGATATTTTGTCTGTACTGAAGCCTGCTTTTCAGTCTTGCTACTTGTTTCATATGAAATCAACTAACCTGATAGATGAAGCCACTCATCCGCGGACTTGCAGATAACATTATCAAGGCATTTGAAAACAACATAAGGTACCGTTCCTCTTTTTCCTGGAGTAGAATGAGAAACAGTAAATGAACACTATTTTTGTTAAATGAATTTCTGGAATCACTGCTTTATAACGCACGTCTTACAGGACCAACTGAGACATTATTGGTAATTTTTTAAAGCTATCCAACTTAGAACTAAAAACTAGTTAAATTTTACTTTGACATAAACATAAACCCACAGTATTTTTCTCTTTCCTATACATGACAGTTAAACACAAACAGCCAGACTTGTTTGTGAAGTATGTAAGATAAGCAGTCACACAATTTATGCAACCAGCGTGCTGTGCTCATCCTGGGCATAAAATAAATCTCTAGGTTCGCAAAACAGGAATATAAATTTACTTAAAAAGTGGCAAAATGAAGCAGTTTTCAAATGGTTGGAAATTTATTATGCTCTAATGTGTATGTTAAATTTTTATTCATAAAATTATTTTTTAATTATTAAGAATAAGAATTATTATATGCATGTAAAACAAAGAAGTAAATAGATTTTAATATTTTCTGTGACAATAGAATATTATGTCATTTGCAATATAATGGATGGAACTTGAGACCATAATGCTAAGTGAAATACAACAGACACAAGACATTAAATATTGTCCTGTTTCTCCTACATGAGAAACCTAAAAAAAAAAAAAAGACTTTTCAGTGAGGAGAAGGGATCAGGAGGAGGGGGAAGGAAAGAGGGCACAGGGTGGGGATAAGGGAATCGAATGATCAAGATCATCTACATACCACTTCTTCGATACGAATGTAACTATTATGTACTATAAATACACATAAATTTAAAACTGTGAGATTGTGTATGTGTTTGTGTGGACGTGCGTGTGGCACTGGGAGTCAGAAGAAGGACCTTGAGCACACTAAGCACACACTCTTCAGTCAAGCTGTAACCCCAGCCTAGCCTCACGGCTATTTTGCTTGGCGCATGACAACTGCACCTATCTAAAGGGCACGAGGCAATACTTCAGTCCATGTATGTATTGCATAACGATCCCATCCACATGATGAGAACATCCACCAGCTCAAGCCTCATCATTTGTCGATGGCGAGCACATGCAAACCCTTCTGGCCTTTGGAGTCACTACGTCCTTTGGAGGGAACTTGAACACACAAAAGCTGCTCTGGAGCCCTTAGACATGCAGTTAGATGCAAAACTTCACTTGGCTTCCATGCTCAGACCCCCACTCCTGTCCCCGCTCCTTCCTCTCATCTGAGAGAAATAACTGTTCTGACAAGTGCTCAGCCATCTGGAATCTTTCCCTTGTCTAGTTTTCTTCCACAGCCATCTCCCCTCCTTCCGTCAGCAGTCCCCTGTGTCTTACCAGCGTTTCCACTTGTGCCTGTAACATGTGCACAATGTTACAGGCCCAAATGGAAATGTCTCCTGTCCTAAAATGCCTTGCTTGCCCCATGTGGTTCCTTATAGGCAATATCGTGTTTGGTGGCACTTTATTGCAAATTAGTCACTGCCTTCATTGTCTCTCCAGTGATCTTCCCCTAACTGCACACCCCACCACTCTCCCAGTCATCAATAACTGCCTTCTAGCAACAGTCAATGGCTTCTTCTTGGTATTCATGCTCTTTGACCTACGAACCTTCTGTGGCACTCAGCTTGCTGACCACTGTCAAGTGCTCCCCCAGGAATTTCCAGGATACCAGAATCCCTCTATTCTTTTCTACCATCCTATTTGTCTTTTTCCCCCCTCTGGCCTGATTCTTCTCCTTTCACCCAAGGGGCTTATCTTAAAGATGGGAATGAGTAATAGGCTCACTGCATTAACATTCTCCAGGATATATGGCTTCCTAATGAGATTTCTTATTAACCCAAAGTAATGAATCTCTGCCAGGGGCATGTCAGGGACCATAGGAAGATGGTTTGGGAGAGGGGGACAATGGTTACACCCAATAAATCATACCAGGGGATATAATCGACCTTTCTCCCTTATCCTGGCCCCTTCTCCAGCCCCCCTGCTTTTCTTTGGCTATTTCCTTCCTAGAGTGGCACATTTGTCAGGGACCTTTAAATATCTGCCTCTCGCTTACATTTTTCCACACCACTTTCACAGTGATGGAGAGGACATTTCCACCTGGCTATTTACAGTTCCTTGAAAGTTAGCAGATTGAAAATGGCATGTGTCACCTCCTGGAGCCCACAGGCCACTCCTTCCTGTTGCATTTCACGTCTAGATATGTGCCAGCAATGCCCTCTGTGCTCCATTCCCTCCATCTGCCCCATGCCCAGCTTATTTCTAACAGTTGCCCTTTGTGCTTCTCCTCTCCTTGTGACGCATATGGTTGTCAGATTGTGTCATGTTCTCCACTGCTTGTGGCTCTTTTGCTGTTCTCCATCATCTGCTGTGTCCAGTCTGAACACATATAGTCTCACGTGTACCTAAGGTTCCTCCCAACTCAAATCAACCTTTTCTTTCACTATGCCCAAAACACTTCCTCTGATCCCAAAAGTCTGGTTTCTTTACTGTCCTACAGGGGGAAAAAATCCACATTCTTATTCTCCTAAGTGAAATGTTGTCTACCTCTTCTTTCCCTTTAGTTTCTCTGGCCCTCCTCTTCCTTTTCAATTCTATCACCATAAAGCCTTCCTGGGCTCTCCCTTCTCTGTCTTTCTACAGATACAGTTGAGGCTGTACAACCTAACATCGAGTTGAGTTGTTTTCCATGTGAGACTTGGGTTTAATCTATTTGTAATGAGTTCTCTGACAGTGGGGATTGTGGCCTATTCTTTCCCTGTCTCCCACAGCACCTACCCTGAAAAGGTGTTCAGTTTCTGGCTTGAATGTTCAAGCACTTGACCTTGATGAATAGACAAATCAAGGAAGAGAAAGCTGTGAAAGGTAGAAGAGCCAGTGTTGATTTGAAATGCCTTACCTCACACGCTCCGTACTGCAACATAACTTGTGACATAAAGATCACATTTCCGAAAGTCTTAATATCCTCCCCTTCCCAGGCCTGAATAGGTTCAGAAAGGATCTGCAACTCCAGCTGTTTTCTCTTTCTCAGATCTTGGCACTGCCCCTATAGAACCCAAGGGAACATAATGAAATAGGAATGTTTATGAAACAAACCTGAGATGGTTAGGAGACTTAAAACAAGATCAAAGTAAGATATACTTTTAACTCTCGCATTCCCACTGAGATTCCCTATTGCTCATCCTGAATCTCATGACCAGGCCCTATCCTCATAGACAAAAAGATCTACTACTCCCCATTTCTAGCTCTGCACCCTTAAAAGTTGTATAAGAAAGGGTTTTTTTTTTTCATTGTACCAAAGTATCAAGATAAAAGGACAGGAAGAGTTTATTTCTCCCTGCCTGTAAGAAATCTTGGAGGATGAGGAGCTCAAGCACCTCACACGGAGCCAGGGGCATAACTAGTACTCGGATTTGCTGGCTGGTTTCCCTGCACTAGCTCCTCTCCACCTTGTCTATCTTTGGGTAAACAGAGGTTTACTTGCAAAATAATTTCGTTTTTCCAACACAGGCTCATCTTCCAATAAAGTAAGCACCATAACAACTATAAAACCCAAAAAGGGTTTTAAAAAAACCCTATAAGAATTATGAAAAATAGACTGACAAAAATATAGAAATTCTTCCTTTATGCCACAGTGAATCAAACTGAGTTTCTAATGAAACATGCGCTACCCTTTATTCTATTTCGGGAGTAATGATTGAATGCTATAAAATACCAAATTAATTTTTCTTCCTAAAATGATGAGAAAAAAGAAATAAAGCTGAATTATGATGCTACACTGAAAATTCAAACCAAGACATAATTTAGTTTGCCAATACTATGTGGGGTGGGAACACTATATATAATTTAAGTCTTTGCTTCAGAAAGTGTGAAGTTTTCTTAGAGTAATTTCACAGCATTCATTTCAAATTGAATACAAAAATAAGCATATGGCTAGTTGTGTTACTGTTTCCAAATGAATGTAATGTCATAGTGTTTTGGAAGTGGTTTTACTATGAAATCTCTCCTGCTT
Source organism: Octodon degus (assembly GCF_000260255.1). Lineage (NCBI taxonomy): Eukaryota > Metazoa > Chordata > Mammalia > Rodentia > Octodontidae > Octodon > Octodon degus. The sequence continues at coordinate 1,190,894 of NW_004524743.1, forward strand.
CACTCAGCTAAATGGAGGCTCGGATAAATAAATTCATTATATAGATATTTTATGCACCAATACATGGGAATAAATATACTTCAGTCATCAAAGCAAGTTTTGCAACATGATCAGAAACAGCTTTTTAAAGAGGAATTTTCAATCTTATTTACATAGAAAAAATGAAAGAGACACAAATCATAATGAATGCCATGGTTTTTAGAGGATGCTTCTATTAGATTGTACCATCTAAATCTGCCAGTATTTGCCTGTTTGGGCTTACAACAGCAATCATGTTAACTTGACACCTTACTCTGGTCTTCAACTTGCTGTTTAATCATAGACACATCAGTTGCTGATCTCTCAACAGTACTAAAAATGAGGAGATAGTGGATACTCCATCACAAGCTTACAGCAGCGATCAATAGCTAAGCACTGATCCAAGTCACTGAGGATGCTAATGTCACAGCAATGCTAAAAGTGGAGCTAAACTTAATCCACCAACCCAAAATAAAGTTTTATCTCCTTCTAAAATGGTATCAAGTGGTTTTACACCAGTGTGTTCAGGAAGACCTATTAACCATGGTACTCGAGATGTAAGATTACAGATACCTTTGGTAGCAATCTATATAAAGCAGTTGTATTTTGATTGTCATTTTTTTTTCCTTTTGTGAAGGAGTTTTTTCATACGCAAAGAAAAAACTCACATCTTGCGACATAAATAGTTGAATCCAGTATTGATGCCAATCAGTAAGTGACGAATTACACAGACACAGGGTGAGCAAAAGGGGTAAAGACAAAGAGACAAAAGGAAACCCCCCACCTACACATCAATGCTTAATGTGGCCGAGACTTCAAATGTAATTGTTTTATACCCTCAGCCTGGCAACCTTTCGTAGGTAAGCATGATTTTTGGAGGACATAACTAAATGAAGCAATCACAGCAATGCTGTCCTGTCAGGAAAGCTTGTTTCCATCCTAAAGACCTTTGCATAAAGAAAGGCGCACAACACACACATCACTCTTTCATGAACAAAATGCCACACAAAGTGGAGAATGATAGTTTTATAACATCACGTACCATGAGAGATTTGAATGCTACGATTGCTTTCAGAATATCCTGATGATCTGGATGAGTCTCCTGTCAAAGAAATACATTTGAAAACAACATTAAAGGAGAAAGGATCATCGGTTTCCAGGGGGTAGGGGTGAGAGGAACATGTGGCCACAAAAAGATAGCAAGAGAAAATTTGGGGCACAATGGAATTGTTTTGTATCTCAGTTGTGGTAATAATATGAAATTATGCCTGGGTTCAAATTTACAGAACTGTCAACTGAAAGAAATTTCTTAGTAACTTAATAATTAGAGGTGCTGAGATTCCAAATGTCAGTCTATTTTTTAATCTGTAAATTGTCAATTAATTGACCTTTAAGACAGATGGCAGGGCTGGTGAGATGGCTCAGTGGTCTTAAGCACCTACTTAGAACAAGCTTAGCAAAGCACAGGGACCACGGTTCAATCCCCCAGCACCACATGCCAGCCATCCCCGCCCCCTGGTGGGCGGAGCTGGCCACACACACACAAAAATAAATAAATAAAATAAATTAATAAAAAAAAGATGCAAACATTAAAAAAAAGAAAAAAGACAGATGGCAGCAGCACTATAGGTGTGGTTGGTGAGATAAGAGTTCTCATTTCCATTTTTCATTTGGTTTTTAATAATAGCTATTCAATAGTAAATATAGTCATTAAATAACTCTTGGGGGGGACATCATTAGGATTTCAGAGTGCATAGGGGTATCTCCTTGGGGATATATGAAACTCAGCTGGAGAAGTGAGAAAACTAATCTCCCACCCAGTCAGTCTGGCATAAGCAAGTATACAACTGAGCAGAAGAGTCTGTCCCAAGCACAGAATGGTTCTGCCAATGCAAAGTAAGTTAGCATTCCTTTACAGTCAAATTTATAGCAACCCAAATCAGCTGACACCTGAGAGTTTCAACTGCTAATATACCACTATCAGCAATCATGCCACAAGACTGGAAATCTGGATAAATTCTCTTAGCCAGTTGTGAACTAGCATGAGGTGGGTGGATTATCTGATGTTGGGAATGGAAGACAACCAAAGACAGTGTGACCCAGCGGAGGCAGGGCTGGAAACAAAGCTCCACTACGAGGAAGGCTGAGACAGAGGATGGAGGCGTGCAGAGCATCTACTGTCTGGGTTTTTTTTTTTTTTCCTCAGATTGAATACTTGTACTTAAGCACTGAGAAGTAACAGAAACTGAGGATATTAGTTTCTGGATTTTTGTGATAAACAAGGAGGGGCAAACCTCAAACGGTTCAGCAACCTGGTTGAGCTTCTGGAAAGGCATCCAAAGGTCAACACCTTCTAGAGCTCTAACTGAAATCTCATTCCGCCAGGCTTTGCTCACCCGCTCCCCACTGCCTCCAGCTCTCAGGTAGCTTAGATACCCTGAGAATGTGGTTTTGCTCAGAATGCATGCTTTTCGATCCTTACAAATGCTGACAAGCCTGGCAGCATGCAACCTTTCTCTTTAAAGATAATCAACCCTTTTAAAACCTCAAAACCTTTCCCCAGACACAGGAAGAGCAACTAGGGTGAATGTCGTCTCCCCAGCGGGCCCTCCTCTCGCACCCACACCTCCATAGCCCACGCAAAATAGCACAAGATGGCTCAAGGAGCCTTTCCTGTTCACTGGTTTTTAATCACAAGAGGATTTGGGTCTCAATGAAAAAAATTCAATTATCAGGCCTCATTGCAAATCTTAATATTTTGGAAAGATTATAGCACCACTACAACTGTTACAAATAAGCCTTAAGTTTATAAACAAAATGTGATGGGACAGTGATATGTAGAGAGATACAATGAAATCTGATCCATTTATTAATCTTTAAGGAATACCAAAATCTTCCAGGAACACAGCATCAGAAAGTCAAGCAATCACAATGCTCTCGAGGTAAATATTAGTGTGCACAGGAACACGTTCTTCATATTTTTCACATCAGTTTGCTTTATCTTTCACAATAAAATTAGTTAATATATCAGAACAGCAGAGGTTTATAAAGGCCTGGTTTTGACTAAACCATCGTCTTGTGTCAGCTAGAGGAGAGTGCAAAAGAAAAGTCAAGTCAATCAGCAAACACAGACTTGAGGGGAGCAACAAGACTGAGGCTCGGAACAGAAGAGGGGAAATGCTGAGTGATCGTGAATATTTTATAGGAAAGAAGAGAGATCTTGTTTTGTAGCATAAAGAAACGAGAAGCTTGGGAAGAGAGAGAGTCAGATCGAGTGCATTTTGAAGACAAGACATTTTCTGGATCCTTAGCAAGGCTTGCTCGGAGGCAGATTGGCTTCTCCCCTAGAGCAGAGGCCCAGACTCAGTAGGGGAGTTTGGAAACTTTGCCTTCTCTTACCTCCATATGCCGTTCCAGCTCTTGCAAGAGAGTAACATACTTTTCTAGTCGCATGAATGGTTTGCTGAGACTTGTGGTTAAAATGAGGATACCTGGGCTGGATGCACCTTGATTTTCCATAAACTGTTCCAGATCATCACTAGCAAAAGAGTTTGTGGTTTTGTTAGTGCTGGATACACCATTTAAAGAATCATTGACCTAATATTATGTTATCATATCATTTATAATGTAAAACCAAATAAAAATCTGATTAACTGTTGCAAATGCTATTTAATTTATGACAACTCAATTCAACTACCTTTATTCAGCACTCCTTGAGCATCAACCCTGCACCCAACATTCCTGATCCCTGTGATCATTTATTCATTTGACACTGAGCGATTAAGCATGTATTGACAGGCTCTGTTCTCTGATGGAGATACAGCAGCGAACAAAAGAAAAATATTACCTTAAGGATCCTGTACCCAGAAGGATGGTGTGTATGGTCTAGCAGATGACATAACTTACTGTTTAAAAAAAGTCTCTTTTCTTAGTGCTGTCCCTGAGCACTCACTTGTACTTATCAGCAAGTCATTCCTTCACGTAGCATCAGGTTTGCAAGCCTCACCACAAAGTCACTTGGCCTAAGATCTCAATTCAATGCTGCAGGCTACATAAATATTTCAGGAAGGCAACAACTTAGGAAAGATCCTAATAGTTTGTGAACTATGTCCTATAATGTCTAATCCTCAGCTACTGTTTTCTTTGCCCTTTTAGTACATTTAGAGATTGTCTTTTCTCCATCAACAGTGCTGTTGAGTTCTCAAGGTCATTTTAACATTCATTTAAGTAAACTATAATTTGAGAAAGAAGCCTAGTATCTAACTGACAACATATTTTGAAACTTTCATTTGCTTCCTTGGCCCCTTGACCTTCTTGGTTACTCATGCATATCCGGCCAGTCTCAGGTTTCCTCTGATCTGTTCATTCCTCTCCACTCTTCTGCCCCCACCCAAGTTCAGGCCTTCAGCACATCCCATCAGGCTCACGTCAATAGGCCAACTGGTTTACCAACTTTCAGACTGTCTTGCCTGCGAACTGGCATGTAACTGGCATGTGAACCACTCTAGTTCAATCCCTTTCTTACTAAAACCTTTGAATGCTTCCAAAATCTTAACTTTTTAGACTCCTACGGACCTCACCACCCTTACTCCCCACTCCCCAGCAGGAAAACCCTAGTAAACAGTGGTCTTCTTATTCTTCAAAGAGTGCACTTTGTGCAGTGGTTCCCAGCTATGCTGTGTTGCTATAGGCTATGGAATGTGTCCAAAGTAACTTGTTATTAGTAATCAAGTTCTGGAGGGTGGCAAAGAGAGTGGGGTGCAGGTGATCTGTTTTAGTAATAAATACTCACTGTCCTTGGGCTACTGTGAGTAGTGGGAGAAAAAGACGGGGTTTCAACTAATACCCTACCAGCCTTGAGTCATGTGGCCACATATGTACATAACAGGAAGGAAGGGGCCAGGAATGGCTGTCTTAAGGGAACCAGCCCTGCTGCATATTTACCAGGTTTCACAGCTCTGTTCCAGAAGCAGCAGAGCAGAAGGAAGTGCCCTGGACTTGGAGATATAAAACAGAATGGGTAACCTTGAACGAATTACCTGAACTTTAAAGTCAAAGAGACAAATCTTACTTTCTAATAAAATCATGCAGATTAAATTAGCAGGATTTGTACGGTTACTAGTTTTGCTAGGATCCATTTTACAGATGAGAAATGTGAGGTTCAGGAAGGCCAAGTAATAGGTAGGAAGTGGCTCAGGTAGGGGTCAGACCAGGTTTGAAGCCAAAGTTTCAGAATTTTCAATGAGACACTACCCTGGCTCTCCACAGGAAAAGAATATATAAACTTTAAAGGAGTCAGTAAACTTTTATGTAAACTTTAAATACATCATCATGAGACAAGACAAATACCTTGCTAGAATCTCATCTTTTAAAAACTACCAGTACGCATGATTTCCAACTTAATGGAAATTCAATTGATGCTTAATTTCCAGTTATGAGCATAAAATGCATAAATTGTTTGAAAAATTCATCACATATAAAATGCAATTAGGAAAGTAACTTGGCTTTGGAGTGTGCATTTGCGTAGAAATGTTGCTGGGAGAAAGATCACTTTCTTAATTTCTTTTCACTTTGGTAAACAAATCTTACATTTTATTTCCATGACTGAATGCTGACTGCATTTGTAACATGCTATTTTAATTAATGCCTGAGTTATAGCAATTAAGAGTAAATGTTGTGGATAGTTCATTATTGCTTTTCATGCTGCATTCTAACTTCAAGTCTTGCCAAATACAGTATTATTAAACATTTCAAATTTTTTCCTTAAAGGCACATGCTACTTAACCAGACAAGTGTATCATTCAAGCTAATATTACACACAACTGTAGTACCAAGCTGTATACCAATCTGTCTTCAAAAATCATTTTTAATTTTAAACAGCCTCTTTGAAACAGCAGTGGGTTAACACTTCCTTTTCCCACTTAATGTGTTCTGCATAAGTGATGTGATTCGACAGAAGCAGGCCTGTTTGAAACTCAACATAGTTTTACTTTTCTTGCAGAATATATGGTGAGTGAGGCTCTGGCATGTTCTCAGTTGGGGTAGAAATCTAGACAAAATGATTGCATATCACCATAACACTAATGAGCTTGACCATCTCATATAACTGTTTATGTTATACCTTTTGATACATTTCTAGTTTGAATAATGGAGGATCTACAAGAGAGTCAATGACTTCTACTCACCTTCTACCCTCCTCACCTAGGACTTTCTTGGGAATTTCTGTATCCTGGAAAGAGGAGTTGGGAGGCTCAAGCCTCTGGCCAGTGGAAAAATTTCAAGAGCCCCTCACATGCTGGATTGGGTGGGTCCCTATTTTCCCTTTTTCATTTATCCAGTTCCCAAGTTTTAGCTGTCAGCTCTTTTTATTTATGATTGAGCTCACTCTGCTGGTTTCTCAAAGATAGAGGGAAATCCTGAATCAAGACTAAGAATTTTTCTTATGCCTCTTGTCCTGAAGCCAACACACAGCTCTCTGGACTTTTCTTAAAGTTACCACTGCCTGTAACAGGAAGAAATAGAGGGTGAATAGAGCTGAAAAAGAAGAAAATCACACAAATTGTTTGTGGTAGTCACTGCAAGAGACTGAAATGAGTTCCAACTCTGTCTTAGTGACAGCTCTCTTCTTCTCCCAGCTCTCAACCCTTTCCCTTGTGCAAAGGAAGGACAACACAGCATAGCACGGGGAACAAGTGGGTATTTTCGAAGGTTATAAATTATTCCCAGGAAGAAACAGAAACTACCTTAGCAAGTCAGCAGGGGAGACAGAGGGGAAATCCCAAAAGACCTCACCCAGGGAATAACAAAAGAGACTAGGGCAGCCATTCGAGTGTATGTAAATATGGGGACACATCAAGGCTGGTTTCTGATTACACACCCAAGTACCGGCAACACGAAAACAGACACGCAGTTTTCAAAAGGCACCTGTATTCATTCACACCATTTTAAGCCTAAGGGCCGTCTCATGGCCAATTGTTGCAAGCATTTCTTGTTTGATATTGCCACCTACAGACCGAAACACAGATGTTCACCTGAGCATAACAGCAGAACAGAAATCCACCAAGTGTCTCCATTTCAGCCATAACCTTCATGAAAAACAAGGTATAAAAACATATTTTCTGTGAATTTTGTTCAACTAATGTTTGCCTAACTTACCCAGAAATGCATGTGAATTATCAGAGATTATACTAGCAGTACACACATGAGAAAAACTACAAAGCTTGACATTTAAATTTTATTCTTTACGTGTAAACAATTCAGAAAATAGAAATTGAATACTATGGTATGAAGACTGCTAGGAATTTATCATCATTTCAAGGGAACAGATTAGAAGATATAGGCACAACCCCAAACGCACTCAGCCACCTTATCTTGGACAAAAGGGCCAAATATGTTTGGCCCAAAAAGAAAGCCTCTTTAACAAATGGCGCTGGAAAAACTGGCTTTCTCCATGGCAAAGATCAACAGTAGAACCATGTTTATCCCCATGCACTAAGGTCTAATATAAATATTAAAACAGAAACACTAAATCTACTGGAAGAGAAAGTACATAGAAATCTTGAAGACATAAATATAGGCAGAGACTTCATGAACAAAACCAAGATTACATGCAAAATATCACAAAAAATCAACAACTTGTAACTCTTATTAAAAAGCTTTACACAACAAAAAAATCACCAACATATTGAAAAAGCAACCCACAGAATGGAAAAAAATTAGCCAGTTGTCTCTCAGACAAAGAACTTCTATCTAGAACATATGAAGATTTTTTAAAAAAATAAGACTACCCAAATTCAATGCCCCAATCCTAAAAATGAGCATCTGAGATGAATATGCACTTCTGAGATGAAGAAATACAAATGACAAATAAATATATGAAAAAATGTTTAACACCAAAAATGTTTAACACCACCAGTCATTTGAGAGATGCAAATGATAATTGCTGGTGGGATGTAGGGAAAAAGGAATCCTGCTCTCTTGTTGGCGCGAGTGTAGACTTGTGCAACTACTGTGGAAATCAGTGTGAATATTCCTTTAAAAATGAAGATTAAAGTCCCATTTGACCCAACTATTCCCCTTCTGGGTATCTTCCCAGAATTAAAAACATAGCACAGGATATATGTGCACCCATGTTTATAGCAGCACAATTTGCAATAGCTGGATCTTGGAACCAACCCAAATGCCATTAACTGAGGAGTGGATAAAAAAAAAAAGATGTGGGATCTTTATACAATGAAACACTACTCAGCCATAAAGAAGGATACACTTGAGATTTTTATAAGTAAATGAATACAACTAGAGACCATACTCATAAGTGAAATAAACCAAGTTTGCATGTGTAAACATCATATACTCTCTCTAGTGTAATAAACTGAAAGAGTAGATAAGATCCAAAAGGTGCAATAGATATTGTAAAATGGGAAGAAACTGTTCAAAAGGGAATAGGAACTAGGATGGAGGAAATGGGAAAGGACTGAATAGAAAAAGGAAACACCTAAGAAATATTTATACAGCTAGTTTATCTTAACTCATTCATTGAAAAGAAAGGTTTGTGCTAATATCATTTGGAGAATTTTTATGCCCATATATTGTACTCTGTAGAAGTACTTTGAAAATAGCAATACATAAATATTATCTATTGTTATTTTCATATTATTTTGTTTTAATTTTTGTTTTATTTTTTCCAGAAAATAATAAAAACTAAATAAAATTCGCTAGAAACAAAATAACTAAAGTAAGTGAATGGGGTATTATAATTCCCCAAATAACTGAGTATTTTCAACTCAGTTGTATAACAAATTTTGAATCATAACAGTTGAATGTCTCTCTAATATTATTTATAAAATCAAATTCCTAACATAAGTGAACATAGTAATGTTTTAGCACATACAGTTAAAATGCAAGCCTCTATAACCAACACAGAATGTCTACCACTTGAGGTACCATCTTTTTCCAGTATTTATCTGGACTTATTTTCATATCAGAAGAAAAAAGACTTATTCTCATATAAATGTATAATATGAAAGGGATCTCATTTTACTAGAATGAGTGGATATGCTCTTATACAAACAGAACATTTATTTACTTATTTATTTTAACTTGCCAGGCAAGCGCTTATTCTACTGAGCTATCTCCCCAGCCCCAAGAACATTTGTATATTCATCAAGGGAAATGCCTCTGAATAATTTTTTTCAGTATTGTAGATTTGTAATAAAGTGTTCATACATTCCTGACAAAGATTTTGTCTAGTACACAAGTTTAGGACTATGATTCCCTCTTAAACTGTTTTGTTTTTTCAAAACAAGATGACAGGACATTAACAATGGTTGTCATATTACGCATACTCTTTCGTTTTCATTGCTGAAGTTGAAATCCAGGGCCTTGTGCACTGTAGGCAAGGGCTCTACTATTGAAGTCCATCCCCAGCCCTGATTTCTTCTTGAGAGAGAAGGAGGTGCCAGGAATATTGCACAGGACTTGGACTGCAGCTATGCTGAGTTTGTAAAGCTCAATGCTTTGTGTACACATTATATTTTCCATTCTTTGCATGCCTGAAGTATTTCGTGCTTTTTCCCTAAAAAGTAACTGGTGCCTGGCAGGTAGAAGATGAATGAAGTTGATATGGGCACAGTGCTAGTAACCACCCGGGTACTTTGTATTTATTACTTCAATTAATCCTCATAACAACCATGCAAGGTAGATGACTTTATCTTCATTTTGCAATTAAGGAAACTAAAGCTTAGAAGCAAAGTGAATTACCTTGAGTAACACAGCTTCTATGTGGCAGGATTTAAAATTGAGACAATGTGAAAATGGCAAAACTTTAGGCTCAGACTACATAAGGGCATGTAAGGACTTAAAAAGAAATGATGATGAGTTCCACTTTGGGAATGGTGGCATGAGGTGTTTATGGCACCCACTTCACAGCAGAGTGCGACTGATGGACACAATAAAAGCAACACTTCAAGTTTCTACAAATTGCTGTAGTGGCAAGTGATAAATGCTTATTCAAGAAAATGTACTAACGTTTATAAAGAACAGGGAGACATTTGCCATTTGAGCTACAACCTGTTCTATTTTTCTCTTCCTTCCTCCCAGACCAGTCTGACAGATAATCCACTCCAGGTAAGTATGATTGATAGATATTTCTCACCAAAAGGGCAGGCCACTGTCACATCCCATCTGCTTCAACACTGAGTGAAGAGACTACGTTCACAGGGAATGTGGCTCAGAGGAATAAGGGACACTCCCTTCATCCAGCAAACCATGCAGCACTGGCACTGTACCTGAGCACAGAGGTTCTGAGAGGACCAGGAGCTGCTACTCTGCTCACTGCCTAGAGCAGTAAGTGAGAGGTTTTTGCCAAGAGGGAAGAGGCAGAGAAATTAAATTCTTCTAAGGAACTGAGTTTATTTAGAAAAAGAGCAGGAGACATTCTAGCCTAAAGGATCTTGCAAAAACAATGGAGACTTTACTAGTAAGCAAATAAAAGGAGGCTGAAGGCAATAAGAGCAATTGCCTAATACTATGGGTCAGCTGGGTCACTAAAGAGATACAGGGAAAGAAATAGTGAGAAGTGCTAGGAAGGGTCAGACCAAGCCCTGAAGTCTGCTTTCAAGAACTACCCTAGCTTGAACTTAATTAGGTCAGATGGCAGAACAATTTATGCCCCCAGAGCACTGTGAAAATATTGGAGCCTATCAGTTGAAAATTCATGGATCCCAAACTGGAGTCAACAGAGAGATTAGGAAGAGAGATGGACAAAAAGAGTCCTGTCCTCCCAGAGGCTGTACAGTGTGGGGAAACAGACCGCATTAAATAGTCCAATTATATTACTAAACAAAAAAATGAGCAAACAACAATTTCAAAAGCCCCAAAGAAGGAGTAATATAGTTAATATCCGAGTGGTAAAACCTAAAATTATCTGAAACATCTATTTTTAATCAAAAAAATTAGCAGCATGCAAAAATATGGAAATGTGTAATCAATGCACTAAGCAAAAATGAAAGACAAAAAATTGACTAAGAGAGCAATCAAAGGTCAGATTTAACAGACTTCTAAGTACCCATTTATTACGTTCAAAGAATCAAAGGAAGCCTAAAGATGTAAAGGCAGCTATGGTAACAATGTCTCCTTAAGTAAAGAATGTCAACAAAGAGAAATTATGAAAAAGAAACAAAGGAAAAACTTGGACTTCAAAGTACAATAACTGAAACTTAAATTCTAAGTAGAGTCCTGGCAGCAGATCTGAATTGGCAGAAGAGAAAACTCAGTGAACCCAAAGATAGATTGATGGAAATTGTACAACCTGAAAAACAGAATAATGAAGGTAAGTAGAACCTTAGAGAAATATGGGACATCTTTAATCACCACAACATATGCACACAAGACATAACAATAGAGGAGAGAAAATGGAGGAGAAGAAATACCCAAATGAAGAACTAAAACTTTATTACTTGAGGAAAATGTTAATCTGTACAACCAAGAAGTTTAATAAATTCCAAATAGGATAAATACAAAGAAAAGACAAATTGTCTTTAAATGCTGAAAGATAAAACAAATTTTGGAAAGAGCCAGAAATAAGGGCACCATCATGGGCCAGGGAGCGTGGATAATATTAACAACAGGCTTTTCTTCTGGATCGTGGGGGCCAGAGACACTGGGCTATCATTCCCAAGTTACTGACAAGAGAAAACTGCCAACAAACAATGCTATAGCTACCCAAACTATCTTTAGAAATTGATGGTGGAATGACACATTCAAAGACAAAAAGAAATGAGAATCCTTTGCTAGAAAACTTACCTTACAATAAATATGAAACGAAGTCCCTCAGGCTGAAAACAAACAAATCCAGATATACATTTAAGTTCATCCATAAAAACAAAAAGAACCAGTGAAGGTAATTAGGAAGCCATGTAAAATACATGCTTGCTTCTTCTTTTAACTGATATAAAAGCAAAAAGACATAATACAATTCTAGAAAGGATTTATCTCCATCTGATGTCCATCTGATCTACTAGAAATGCTGAAGCAACTTCTTCTAATGAAAGAGACATCAATGAGTAAGAACAACGCATGGGAAAGTAGAAAGATAGTTACTATCATTTTAAAATAGCCTGCTATCATTAAACGGTATTTTTGTAATTCTCAAGGCAACCACAGAGCAAAAACCTATAATAGACAAACAAAAAATAATAAAAGGAATCAAAACACACAATTAGAGCAAATCACTTAGTCATAGAAGCAGACTGGGAGGAAGCAAGAAAAAAATGAACTATTAAAACTAGAAAACAGGGTTGAGGAGATAGCTCAGTGGTCTAAGGGCCTGCCTGGCAAATGCAAGAACCCAGGTTCAATCCCCAGTACTGCATGTTGTGCGGGACTTGAACTCTGGGCACTCCCAGCCGGCCACCAAGATTGGGCGTGGTGACATATGTCTGTAATCCCAGTGCTGGGGAGGCTGATACAGGAGGATCACTACCAGTCTAAGCCATATAGTGAGACCCAGTACCAAATAAATAAATAAATAAATGATTAAAAAACTAGAAAACAAATTATAAAATGGCACAGTAAAAAAGGATACTCCATATAAATGGAATCCAAGAGAAAGCAGAGCAGTCATATTTATCTCAGATAAAATAGCTTTTCAATCAAAAGCAGTAAATTTTAAAAAGTCATTCTATAAAGAAAAGGAGTCAATTCAGCAAGAAAAAATAACGATTCTAAATACATATGCATCTAGTATCAGAGCACTCAAATATACAAAGCAAATATTAATAGATCTAATGAGCAAGGCACATTCTAATACAATAAGAGTCAGGACTTTTAACAGCATTGCATAGAGCATCCAGACAGACAATTAGCAAAAAACCCAGCAGAGCTCAAGTGCATCCCACTTTGGATGGACTCCACACCCATCCATATAACATTCCCTCCAACAGATGTAAAACATACATTCTTCTCCTTAGCACACGGAACATTCTCTACGATGGATCATACGACTGCCCACAGAACAAGTCTAAAGAAATGTAAGAGAATCAACATCATATTGGCTATCTTTGCAGACCCTGATAGAACAAAACTAAAAGTCAATAAGAAGAAAAACTTGGGAAACTATTGAAATAAATGGAAATGAATCAATTTACATTTGAACAGTTAATGAATTTAAGGAGGAAGAATTCAAGAAGGAAACTGGAAAGTTTCTTGAAACAAATGAAAATGAATATGCAATGTAAAAAGCCCCATGAAAGACAAGAAAAGTAGTAGTAAGAGGAAAAGTTACAGTAATCAATGGCTCTATCAAAACAGAAAGACCTGCTTGGACATTTCGGGTTTTTTGTCCATCGTGTTTTATTTGCTTTCTACACCCCTCATGCCCAGAGACACTGCTGCATACACCACAAAAATCAAACATCTCCCAGTGACCTTAGCCGCATTTTCATTTGCTCCCAGGTGAGAATTCAGGCAAATGTCCTCAGAGGCCAGACAGCATATTACTGCATATCAACTTATGGTTCTGTTATATCCCATATATTACCCTTTCATGTACTAAAGACATCTTCTCTTAGAGATTTTCATTTTAGTATATCTTTTTTGAAAAAAATCTCGTGTTAACTTGCCTCCACATTTTCCTTTGGAAAGGACATCCCAGAAATGACATTTTTGTGTTTATGATGTTGCTCTTCACAGCTTTTCTTTACAGGCCTAGTACAATCTTGGGAGTAGGGTTGCTGTATGCTGAAGGTCTGACAGTAGCTCTTAGCCTGGCCTATCTTAAGTAGTTATGCTGTGCATATTTTATTGGTGTGCCATGTTTGATTTATCCCTGATACCATAAATTTGGAGTTTTTCTGAGAAATGGAGCAGTAATATAATGCATTAAGTCATTAAAGTACATTTGAAGCCTTAAAAAAAAAGAAAAGAAAGATATCAACTTATGGCTGTATCACGAGGAACTAGACAAACAAGAAAAACCATATTCAGCATTAGTAGAATGAAATAATAAAGACCAGAGCAAAAATAAGCAAAATAGAAACAATTTTTTTAAAAAATCAATGAAATTAAGAGTTGATTCTTCAAAAGATAGACAAAATTGACAAATCTTTAGTTACACTAATAAAAAGAGAATAGATTCAAATAAAATCAGAGGTGAAACCAGACATTCCTTTTGCGTAAGAGTTAAAGACACTGTCTTATAGTGATCTATGCACACCTATGGTTAGGAGCAGCACAACTCACAACAGCTAAATCTTGGAAGCAACCTGAATGCCCATCAACAGATGAATAGAGAAAGAAAATGTGCCATTTCCACACAGTGGTGTGTGGAGGCCCACCTGAGCAGCTCTCCTTAAAAGAAGAGCGATTGTCTCCATTTTGACTGAGCCTGACCCTATTTACTTGTATTGTTATGTACAGAGCTGGCTAGGACTGCTGTTTATCCTTCAGTTGACCTTAAGCAATGTATACTGGTCTAGCTGAGGTGCTGGTGATAGTCTTTGAAGGTGGCCTGCGTGTTTCCCTGGCAACCTACACCTGCTGCTCTTTAGTGTGAGCCGGGTTGAGACAGGACGGTAGAGCTAATGCTCCACGGCGCCAGCTGGGATCAGCCTCCAGACAAAGGCCATGACTTCCTGGGGCTTGAAAGGCTACACCAAAGCTGAAGCACCAGACTTACCAAAACACTAGATACTATATAATGCAGATTACTCTCTCTGCATATCCTCTCTGCATATCACAGAGGTAAATTTAGGCCACCCACCTGGCTCAGCTCATAGTAGTCTCTTTCCCACAGTTCTCAGTCAACCCTCAAGCCACTCCCCCATTGAATAAAACTGGGTGAGGCCCTGGGTCGCTCTCTTGGTTCCAGAAAGCCATCTTCGTTGCTGGACTTAGAGCCCCTTGACTCCCTGATGATTGAAGATATAATTTAGTGTCTTTATTTTCACCGTGGGTTGCATTGTAAGTGGTAGATTGGAATCAATTTGATGGGATTCCAATAATGTAACTTTGGAATTACAAATATTGGCTTCTTGCACCGAGACGAGGACCTGGAAGTGTCTCCTACAGTGGTGCCCTACTCAGCCGCAAAAAAAAAAGATAAATTTGAGTCAATGTAGGAAAAGGAATGCGCTTTGAGACCATAATACTCAGGGAAATGAATCAAACACAAAGCTTAAATATCACATGGTTTCTCTTATATGAGAACCCAAAGTATAAATAAAGAACAAAATAAGATAGATGACAGCAAGTAGGAATATAGATCCTTTCTTCAAGAGGAACTGGATCAAAAGATGGAGTGAGGGAGGAGAGGACAAGAAAAGGGGGCAAAAAGGAATCTAGATATGTTATGTACATCCATGTGAATTATCCGGGGCAGGGGAGATGGCTCAGTAGAATAAGCACTTGCCTGGCAAGCACAAGGGTCTGAGTTCAATCCCTGGCTCTGCCAAAAAAAAGAGTTAATTATCATAGCTATAAAAAAATAAAGCACCCATTAATAAATTTAATCAAATAGGTAAAAGAATTGTTCAGTGATCATTATGAAATACTGCTGAAAGAAAGTGAACAACACACACACAAAAAAATGGAAAACTGTCCTTTGTTTATGGATTGGAAGAATTAGTATTTGTACAATGTCCATACTACCCCCAAAGGATCTCCAGACTCAATAAAATCTTTATCAAAATTCCAATGACATCCTTCACATAACTAGATAAAACAATCCTAAAACCTATATATAACCACAAAAAGTTTGAAGTAGTCAAATCAACGTTGGATAACAAGAACAAAGCAGGATGTATCACATGACCTGACTGCAAACTATACTACAAACTTGTAGCAACCGAAACTGGTTTGTACATGAACACAGATATGAGACCAAAGACACAGAGAGCCTAGAAGTAAACTCACACATTCACAGTACCCTGATTTTCAACAAAGGTGATCAAAAAGGACTGGACAAAGGATAGTCTTTTCAGAAAATCATGTTGTGAAATTTGTATATCTACCTACATAAAAATGAAGCTAAATCCCTACCTCTCAACAGTTTCAAAAATCAATATAAAGTGGACTACAGACCTACATGTCAGAATTACAGCTTGGAGCCTACAAGAAGAAAACATAGAGCAAATGCTTCATGATAGTAGGAGGAGTAACAATTATGGGGGTAAGACCCCAAGATTATAAAAAAACAAAAGCAAAACTACACAAGTGGCATTACTTCAAACTGTAAAGTTTCTATACAAGCAAAGAAAACAAAGAGTGAAGAAATAACATATAGAATAGGGGAAAATACTTCAAGTTATGCATCCGACAAGATGTTAAAAGTCAGAATATGTAAGAAACTCAGAAAACTGAATAGAAAAAAATTCTGGTTAAAAAAGTGAGCAACAGACCTATGTTGTGGTCTGTGTCTAGTTGTTCCCCCCCCCCCAAAGCCTCATGCAGTCATGGGCAGGGACTTCTAGAGTTTGAGATTAAGTCATGATCCACTGGGATTATGGGTATGAGTGCTACACCCAGCCTGGGGCAGATAGCCTGAATTCAACATTAGGGAGACAGACTTGCTCTCTGTTGCCTCTGTTGCACTTGTTGCTGCTGCTCCTCCATTTTGCTCTCTGCTCTTTGCCGCCGCCATGAAAGGTTGCTCTCTGCCCTGTGCTGCTTTGCCTCGGAGACAGCTGAGTATGGACTGAAACCTCCACTAACTGTGAGCTAAATAAACCTTCCCTTCCTTCATTTTGAGTGTTGAGTATTTGTCTCAGCAATGAGAGAACAGTAACTGAGACAGCTTAAATATACATTTTTGTAAAGAAGATGTATGAATGGTCAACAGGTATATGAAAAAAATGCTTCCCATCACCAATCATGGAAAGGCAAATAAAAACTACAATGAGATATCACTTCACTACACTAAGAATTGTTCTTATCAGAAAAGCAAAAGAATGAATGCTGGTGAGGATGTGCAGAAAAGGGAACCCTCGCAACACTTATCATGGGAAAGTGAATTAGTACAACTACTATAAAAATAGTATGGATGTTCCTCAAAAACTTAAAAATAGAACTACCACATGATACAGCAATCTCACTACTGGATATTGACACAAAGGAAATGAAATCAGTATATGAGAGATGTCTGCATTCTCACATTAATCATAATATTTTTCACAATTGCCAAATGGCCAAGATGTTGGAACAACATAAGTGTCTGCCAACAAATGAATAAATAAAGAAAATGTAAGGGCTCGCCAAATAGCTCAGCAGATTAAAGTGCTTGCTTAGGCAGACACAAGGGCTAGGAATTCGATCCTGGTGTTCGATCCCCAGGACTGCCGTGCTGACCCTGACCCCAGGGCTCACTGATACGGGGATTGAAACTGGGTGTGTTGGTGCACACCTGAAATTCCAGTACTTGGGAGGCTGTAAACAGGAGGATCACTGTGAGTCCAATGTACACAGTGAGACCCTGTACACCCTGTCCTAAATACAAAAAATGAAAAATAAAGAAAATGTAGCATAATACAGAATGGAATATTATTAAGCCACTAAAAAGTATGATTTATTTCACTTAATATTATGGTGTTGCTGAGGATATAGCTCAGCAACACAGCACCTGCCAGGCAAGTGCAAGATCCCTTGTTTGATTCCAGATACCAAAACAAGCCAAAATTATGTTATCAGGGTGCATCCATTTCCCCACAAATAAGCAAAGTAGTGTTCTATGGTGTGCAAATACAGTACCACATTTTCTTTATCCATTCATCTGTGGATAGGCATACAGGTGGCTCTCAAGACTTAGCTACAATGAACTGAGCTGCTATAAATACAAGTATGCATATGCATATAGCACTGTAATATGATGTTTTTAACTCTTCTGTGAAGATACTCAAAAGGAGAATAGCTATGTCAAATGGAATTTCTAGTTTAGTTCCATGAGCAATGCTCATCTGGTTTCCATAGTGGTTGCACTAGTTTACATTCCCAGCAACAGTGTAGAGGTGTTCTTTTTTCACTGTGGCCTCTCCAGCTTTTGTAATTATTTGATTTCCTGATGATGGTCATCCCTTCTGAGGCAAGAGGAAATCTCAGTATGGTTTTAATTTGCATTTCTCTAATGGCCAGCCATGTGGATAATGCCTAATTATTACATGATTTCTCTTAGATGAGAAACCCAGAGTGAAAAATAAAGAGCAAAATAAAAGATAAATGATAGAAGTAGAGAGACAAATTTTTCTTAAAAGGGAAGAGGATCAAGAAATGGAGGGGAGAAAGGGAGAAGAAGGGTAGAAGATAGAAAAGGGAAGTGGGACGTGTTACGCGCAAGTACCAACACCACGTAGGGATGTAAACATAATGTATTAGAAACATGCACCTCAGAACAGATAAGGAGATCAACAGATGAGGGTGAGGGAAGGAATGTGGATGAAAATCAGAATGAAGATGTGTTATGTACATGCACCAGCTCCACACAAGGATGTGAACAGTATGTACTGTACTTGTGTACTGATAAAGTAATTTTTATTTTTAAAAAAGGATGCAATTGCTTCATTGTCAACATGTCTAGAAATGGAGATCATTGTGTTAAATGAAGTAAGCCAGGTACAGAAGAAATGTATGCACTCACAGATGTGTGGAATCTAGGAAAACAGATGTTACAAGAAGTTCTGGGTTGAATGGTGGGTAGTCAAGGTTAAAGGGAATGGGTGGGAAGGGATGGGGAAACAAGCAGTGGTGCTAAGTTAGGAAGAGGAATAAAGCTCTGGTTTGCTATTGGATAGTAGGGTGACTACATTCAACAATGATGTTGTATACTTCAAATAGCTAGAAGAGAAGAATTTGAAAGTTTTTCCAACAAAGTTATGATAAATACTTGAGGGCATAGATAATGGTTAAAACACATGCATCAAGGGCTGCTGAGATAGTTCAGTGGACTGAATGCCTATTTAGGGTAGTGCAGGGACCAAGGTTCAATCCTGGGCACCACATGCCACGCTGGCCCTGCCCCTGGGCATGCTGAGCTGGCCACCAAGACAGGGCGTGGTCATGCACACCTGTAATCCTAGTGCTGGGGAGGCTGAAAACAGGAGGGTCATTATGAGTTGAGCTGCATAGTGACACCCTGTACCAAATGCATCTTTTTTTTTTTTGGTATTTTAGGGAAGGGTCTACAGGGTGTTCAGGGTCTCACTACTAGATCAGATTCGTAGTGATCCACCTCTTTACAGCCTCCCAAGAGCTGGAATTAGAGGTGTGTGCCACCACTCCCAGTCTCAATTGCCATCTCAGCGCATCCCCTGGGGCAGGGCCAGCACAGCAGGCCTGGGGATCAAACCCTGGCCTCTGTGCCTGCTTGCAGCTGCTTTAATCCACTGACCTATTTGGCCAGCCCCCCACATGCATTATTAAAAATGCATCAAAACCAAATTTAAAAAAGATACTATAGGCAAAGATCAGAACAGACATTTTTCCAAATGAATATATACGAATTGCCAGTGGGCACATGAGTGGCACTCAACATAGTATTCACTAAGAAAACACAAGTCAAATAGCAGTGAGAAGCTTGGCCATCCACTCATATGGCTATAAGAAAAGAAAGACTGACAACAGAGAATGCTGCTGAAGTTGTAGAGGAAGCGGAACGCTCATACACTGTTGGTGGGAAAGCAGCTCCTGAGCGTGCACTGGCAAACAGTCTGATTATTGCTCTCCAAGTACAACACGCTGTCACCACGTGCTCCGGCAGTTCTACTCCTAGTTACCTACCTGAGAGAAATGAAAACAGATGCCTATGCAAACACTTGAGTATGAATCCTGAAAGCAGCATTAGTTCTAATCCATCAACAGGTGAGTGGAAAAACAACATGTGGCATCCATAAAATAGAATTTTATTTTGCAATTTGTAAAATGATGTGCTGATACATGCTGCAATGGGAACCTTAAAAGCTTTATGCTAAGTGGAAGAAGCCACGCACAAGAGGCCACATGTTATGTGATTGTACTTAAATAAAATGTCCAGAATAATAAAATCCATGTTGGATGGAAGTGTAATTAGTGTAGTTACCTGGGGCTGGTAGGATTAAGGGAAAATATAGATTATGACGGTAGTTACAAATATTGTCAAAATCCATGTTCTGTTTGCTTTACTAGTTAAATTGTATGCATTGTGAATTATAACTCAACAAGGCTCTTGTATAAAAAGAAAAGGATAACATTCTATTATTAAGCTGGGCAGTGAGCATCTGGGTGCTTACTTTATTATAATTCTTAAACTGGCATTTAGGTTACTTTTTGTGGATAAAATGTACATCTTAATGAAAATTTTTAGAAGTCTGACAGACCTGTATTCTGGCTCTACCACTTTATAGCTACACACTGTCCAGGGTCTTATCTGTAAGGTAGAGGGAAGTAACCCCTTCATAGGTTTGTATATCATGTGCCTGGTACATCACACCATGTGTCCATCTATTATTAGCTAATGTTGGCTGGAAGTGGTTGAACTACTTGCCTGAAATATTCAAAATCTTGGCCTCTCTTGTTTTAAACTGCAACCTCCCTATTTGTTATTCTACAAGAGTTCAAAACTTTGATCAGGGGGCTGGCGAGATGGCTCAGTGGTCTAAAGCACCTACTTAGAACAAGCTTAGCAAAGCACAGCGACCGCGGTTCAATCCCCCAGCAC
>NW_004524743.1:1218928-1225029 GCF_000260255.1 Octodon degus
TATTATGGGCTACTGGACTCTTTTAGAATATTTTGCTGAGTTTACACACCTATAATATTCAATAACGGAACTTAGAAAAAATGGGGTATACCGATGTTGTCCATTTTGTATCTGTGTATTTAAAGTGGTTGGGATAGATATATAGTTGCACTCTCTTAATGAATAGAATGATTTGTTCTAATGGTGCTTGTAAATAGGATCACAAGTCTGCATCTTGTACAGCAATTAACCACTAAGAAGAGTATATGCAGTGTAGTATTTGTTGAAACTGTACTTCCGATTTGATTTGAAACTGTCTCATTGCTATCTGTTTATCAATAAAACTTTGAAAAAAAATGAATACATTCTTGGTGTCAAAAGCAGGAATAATACAGCTGAACCAGAGACCTTGGATTTCCAGGATCTTAAGAAAGAAACTCATTGCAAAACCGTCCAGTTAGAGAAATGTTCATGATTTACCTGTGCTGGGTGAGCACATTTACAGCCGAAGGATGATTTGCACAGTAAGACAGATACATCGATTTAAAATGAGGCATGAGATTCAGTAGACAACCTCCTACTTTGTGTTGATTTTCTGGAAACCTGTAAGCAATACAGGCAAAACACAAATGTAAAACAGGAAACAGAAGGTAAAGGAAAATGATTCCAGTTAAAACTGGCAGCATGTAAACATTTTGGATATTTTATCACTGTTAGAAAGGGAAGCATATTAGAGCCCATTTTATCCATGAAATGAGGTTTTTGACCACTGCCTTCAACTCTAAACAACAATGTAGAGTCAGATAGTTACCTGGAATTAGTAAGTAGAGCTGTTTACTCTTACAATTCATATTCAAATTCAGCTTGACATACTAAAAGTATTCTTATCTGAGAAATTTTAAGTACAGGCAAAACTAACATAATCTAATCCAAAAGCAATAATCCACAAAAAAACTATTTTGTAGTCTTCTTGGCCTGGTGGTTATTAGGCAGGTGACTTTAATTTTTGAAAATTAGTTTACATTACATACTACCTATTTTCATTCATAGCACAATTAGAAAAGCATAAGAAAAATTACTCAGAATCTTATTTGGTGATATCTACTATAGCTTATGACATATTCCAAGAGCCTCTTTCTATATGTTCCTCTATAAAATGGAAACCATGATATTATTTTTGAGTTTAGTTTGTAAAATACCCTTTTGAGTGAACATCTTTGCATATGAATGGTCCAGATCCCTACTGTTATTCAAAGTAAGTCCTGGGGAGGGGGGAGGCCAGGGACATGGCTCAGTGGAATAAGCACTTCCCTGGCAAGCGCAAGGGCTTGAGTTCAATCCCCCGTTCCGCAAAAAAAAAAAAAAGTCCTCAGGAGTCTGCAGTGTGGAATGTCTTCGTCTTCTCCCTCAACAACCACTTACGTACCATAAGGCTCAAGAGACAAGGAATCACCCTCAGTTTCTCTGTAGAAACCAAAAAGTTGCATATCTCAGCAATCAACTAGCCGTCTAAAATGCGCTGTGATTCACATAAAATCTTCTTTCCTCAGTTTCCATGTTTTTCAACTCTTTTTTTTTTTCGTGGAACCGGGGATTGAACTCAGGTCCTTACGCTTGCCAGGGAAGCGCTTACTCCACTGAGCCATCTCCCCGGCCCCTCAACTCTTAATTTAATAGACACAATACCAGAAATGATTAAACGTAAACACATTAGAGCTGGGGGTGTCGCTTAGGAGTGCTGAGCGTGCTTAACATGCACAAGTATCTTGGCACAGAGTGGGGACAGATGTGTGAAACTGAATAACGGAAATGACTTCTCCAAGTAATTTACAATACACAAAAGAAAATAATGTCAAAACTGTTACCCATGGTAAATTAAGACCTTATGTGGATCTTATAGTGACCACATGCAGTGAATGGATGATTGCTAATTAAAATCAGAAATAATTTGCTAGATGTAGAACTTGAATAAACTTCTAATGGTAATCTGTTTTGTTGTTTTGTTCTGGGAAAATGTGTCAAAGCTGTAGCAAATGATAAAATTCCTCAGCTAAGAACTCAGTGAAAAGGAAAACAAAGTCCTCACAATGATGCTGCTGGTCATCCTAATACGTCACACTTACTTTGAACATTCTTCCAAAGCTTGACAGAGTGTCTGTTGAAACGTACATATTTCCTCGAAGTTTCCCAGTAAAGATGTAAACTCCACAGTACTCAGACTGAAAAATACATGTAATTTCAGTTAGTGAAACTTAAGTATGACTTTAGAAACCTACCTGCAGTACAGTTAGCTGACAGATTGATTGTAAATACAGTATCTCACAAATACAAGAGAGACAATCCCTGTATTTCAACTTTTGCTTTTCAGTTTACAAGAACTCTCTGGTTACAGGCAAGCTTCTTAAGCTTTTGTGTTTGCTTTCCCTTTTCTATAATAAGAATATTGTTCCTAAGGAAAATGAGTGGCCATAGAAGCTAGTTAAGTATTTTATAAATCCATAAAAAAATTAATAAGTGCTTAATCCTTATTATATCTTAGTATTTAAATAGACAAAATACATGAAAATAAATGAAAAATGAATGTTGGCTGAAAACAAATGTAAAAACTTTTGTGTATCTTCTTCTAGAGGAGCCAGAAAAGTAACTGAATGATATATATGCCCAAATAATGCACAACAAATAAAAATTAGCTTACTTCTGAACTAAAGGGCTTATAAATCAACTGAAAGAGGTCTTTATGAAAGGCAGTGCATGGGAAAAAAAACAGTGCTAATGTTCTGTGGTTTATTTGATTTTGGAAAGGAGCAGAGTCAAATAAAGGCAAGCTAAACAATTTTATCCAGCGGTTCTACAGGAAGAAAGTTCTTGCTTCATCAGACAGTAAGTGAGAAGAACAGCCACACCTCATACAGGCCGAGCACATGTGCAAGCATCTTGCAAATAAGTACTCACTTTAACCTTGTAGTCAACCTGTGAGGTAGGTACTGTTGCTGTCTGCATTTATAGGTGACAAAACCCAGAAGGGTCATTGAAAGTCACAAAGTCAATGAATGACACATACTGGAATTAAGCAAAACACATTCTACCTCCAGGGTGTATTTGTATTTATTTCTCTCTCTCTCTCTCTCTCTCTCTCTCTCTCTCTCTCTCTCTCTCTCTCTCTCATATTCTCTCTCTCATATTCTCTCTCCCCTCCCTCCCTCCCTTTCTCTCTCTTCTCTTTCTCTCTTTGAGAATCTTTTCTAAAAAATATTTAAAGGCTAGTGTGTGCCCCATGGCCTTAAGAACATAATAATCCACAGGGAATATTTTGAAAAGAATAATTTTTTGCTGAGTAAAACAAAAAGGGAAGAGCCAAGCACACGTTGCCAGTAAGTGCTAACAGTATAAAAAGCTCTTGGTTCCTCTGCCACAACGCCCTCCTGAGCCATGAGCTGGAAAGTCCCAGTGCGAGTGTGGAAAGTGAAACCATGGGCCAGCGGCCTCCCAGCCAGCTGAGTTCCCCTTGAGGCACCACCACTCAGGAGCTCAGGAGGTCTGGCGGGAGCTCTATCAGGCCCATGCAGAATCAGACAGTGTAATCTGTGTGCTTCACTCAAATCATTTGGGGTCAACAAAACCACTTGGAAGAACCAGAAAGTTTTTGTAACTGCATTCTGGATGTATTTAGGAACAGCACAGGTCTGCCTCAGTTCTCTTACCTCCTCTGCCCTGGCTCTCTTCCTTTTTTTTTTTTTTTTTTTCTCTCTCAGTTTGTTGATTGCCAATCAGACTCACCCTCATTGGATACCTTCCCAACTTCCCTCCTCAGGTGACCACTTCAGCTTCCCTCCGGCACCCCCAGATCACAGAGGGACATTTCACACGATAGCAAGAGGCATGATGGATTGAGCATGGCCTCTTGCTGCTGTGTGAGTGGCAAGACAACCAACCAGTCCAGACCTCCGTTTCCTATCTGTGCATCAGGACAGTGTTTTTGCCTGGAGCCCTGGTCCTGCCCACACACTGAGGTTCCAGCCAGCTCTCAGAACACATTCCACCCAGCTTCACAGCGCACGGAATACTTCAGTAGCAATAATGACACACTCTTTGCTGTTGATTACATGCAAATTCTTACAACACGAAGGTGTGACATCTTTGAACATTGAAGAATGATTCTCATACTGCCATGAGAATAAGTTAGAAACTCAGCAAGCCATGATGCTCAACAAACATGATTTGGAAAAATGGGGGGGGAGCCCTTTATTATAAAACTTCAGGTTTAAATACCATTGATACCTAGAGAAATTTACTCACTTAAAATAACACAAATAAATGCAGTTAGTCACATTTTTGTTGGGAAAACCTGCAAATATAGGCACATTTTTTAATGCACTGTGCTTACCAGCATTAAGAAATGGTCTATATTTTTTTCTCAAAACTAAGTTTTTGAACCGGGCATCATGGTGCACTCCTGTAATCCCAGCATTCGGCAGGTTAAGACAAAAGTTCAAGACCAGCCTGTGGGCTACAAAAGTGAGCACAGGGCCAGACTGAACCACACAGTGAGACCCTGTCTCAAAAAAAAAAAAAAAAAAAAAACCTAAGTTTTCAATTCAGGCCTTAGACAATCACTTCAGATTTCTAAAACCAAAATAAGGCTGGTAAGTTTTGTTTTAAAAACACTTTAAAGAGAAGGGGAAATAAAATCTAAAAAGAAGTACACTTTAGCTAGGTGCAGTTCCACATGCCCATAATCCCTGCTACTCAGGAGGCTGGAGCATGAGGACTGTATTTTTTTTTCTTCGGAACTGGGAACTGAACTCAGGCCCTTGCACTTGCCAGGCAAGCACTTATTCTACGGAGCCATCTCCCCGGCCCAAGACTACAATTTTCAAGCCCAGCCTGGGCAATTTAGGAAGGTCGCATCACAAAATAGCATTTCTGAGAGGGCTGGGCAGGCAGCATACACGCAAAGATGAGAAGGAACTTCACTATCTCTTTATTGTTCACATTTGCCTGAGTGAAACACTGGCAGGAATCCCTAGTAGGAACATTCGCAGAATCCCACGCTTTCCATGCTCAGAGCCTGGGAAAGAGGAGCCCTGCCCTGGGAAGCGGAGGTCACAGCGAGCATGAGAATTTCCATTTTCTGTGCTTTCTGAATGAAAGCACCAGGGAGTCCCTTTTCTGCAAGGAAAAGCGGACACATGACTATAAAAATGTTCAAGAAATGTGAAAGCCAACAAAGCTAAGCTCACAGAAGCAGAGAGAGGAGCAGTGGCTTCCAGAGCCTGGGAAGCGAGCAGGGCGGTGTGTGCAAGGGTGGCTAGCAGCGGCAGCTGCCCAGGAGGAATGACTTCGAACACTTTGCAGCCCAGCAGGGTAACTGGGTTTGATGACAATTAATTGTATATTTCCGAGTAGCGGGCAGGGAAGGTTTGAATGTTTCCAACATAAAGCAGTGAGAAACCTTTGAGGTGATAGATACGCCACTTAGTCTGATACGATCAGTACATCTTATAGACATATACTGACGGGTCACATTCCACTCCACAAAAACATATGGTGATTACATGACAGTTACATGTTTAACTTAAAGTTTTTAAATGAAGAGGCAAAAACATACAAGATAATAACTATAACAGACAGAAATGCGGATATGTTCATTCCTTCCACAGAAAGCAAGTTAAGCTCTCCAAAAGCAACATCTTGTGTAATTTCTGTTGCCCTGACCATGTTCTTGGCAACTCGTGATCTGTGGAATTTTTTCTAAAGGGCAAAATCAATTATTCAGTGACATAAGAGTAATGATTCCATATGCTGACATTATCCTGCTTTATTTAGTAAAGGGTTTTAAATTTAAAAAATAAATAAAAACTCTTAGCTAAGTGAGGTAGTACATGTTTATAATTCCAGTGTTTAGGAGGCTGAGACAGGGGGCCTGCTACAAGTTCAAGGCTAGCCTGAGCTCCATAGTGAGACCTTGTTTAAAAAAAAAAACATAGTAAATAAATATAAATTTCTAAATTTTAAATCTTGGGCCCAGGTAGACAGCTCACTAGAATAAGCACTTACCTGGCAAGCACAAGGTCCTGAGTTCAATCCCTAGTATCACAAAATAATAATAATAATAATAATAA
>NW_004524743.1:1225129-1226351 GCF_000260255.1 Octodon degus
AAATAAATAAATAAAATTTTTTAAAAAAACTTTGATCAGAAGGATAAAAATTGACTTTGAAGTGGGACCTATTGAATTAAATTTTGAAAATGTCCTTACATGATAGCTGTATAATGCCAATGAAGCTCTCAACAAAGAAAAAAAATTTAGGTCACCTCTGAAGGTTGGACTCAATGAATTTTGTAGCCTGGCTCTGGGATTTCAAATGTAAGTCAGATAAGAGCAGAATACTTTTCAGTCCTGTGTGGAATCCATGGCCAATATGTGGTCTGCATGTAATCTCTGAGTTAAAGGTTAAACCATCTCTGTTGGTCTTGCTACTGTCACACCTAGATATCCACCATATGACTTCAAGGTGTGCCTTCGAGTGTGCCCCAGATGACCATGTAAAGCATGAGCAGTGACGGGCTAAAGGACAGGAAGAATGCAACACTTATTTCGGTCCCTTGTAAAGAATCTCATTCCTAAAGGAGGAGCTATTATTTTGTTCTTCCTGAAGCTGAAATACTTTAGTACATCCACATTAGTTAGCAGAACTGCTTGTATGAAGGTCCTATCTGCTTATTCATAGCAAGGGCTGGTTTCCTTCTGCCCTTCTGTACCAACACCTGTCTTTTAGCCTTGTCATTTCTTTTTTTTTTCTTTTGGTTGAACCGGGGATTGAACTCAGGCCCTTGCACTTGCCAGGCAAGCGCTTATTCTACTGAGCCATCTCCCCAGCCCCTAGCCTTCTCATTTCTTGAGACAACTTCTACCCACCAAGCAACTCAGATAAAACAGTCACTGGCACAGGGATGCCATAAGCTTTAGATCAAGACAGAATTTTGGTTCAGTAAGGGCTTTCCTGATACTTTTCCACTCCTTCATCCCACTGAGTTGATACTGTGTTGTAAACTCATTCTTTTGCTTATTCTTTCATAATTCAACAAGTTCACAATGTTTAACTTGATACTTGTTTTCCCCTTAAGGTTCTGTGTTCCATGAGCGAAGGGGCCTTCTCTTCCTTGTTCACTTCTATATCTACATCACCTGGTACAGGACCATGCACATAGTAGGAGATCAGTAAACCATTTGTTAGATTAATGCGTAATGGATCCACTTAACAATGAATACAGAGACCCAGTCCTAGGTCAGGTCCAGTGAGTGTGTGGAGAGCTTCCTGCTACCCTGCGCCAGCGGGACCAGTCCCAGCCCAGGTGCAGCGTGGGCCAGACCCTCTCCC
>NW_004524743.1:1226451-1231945 GCF_000260255.1 Octodon degus
ATGCCCATCACCTGAGGAATGGTTGAAAAAGATGTGGTATTTTTACACAATGGAATATTACTCAGCTATAAAGAATGATAAACTTGAAGCCTTTATATTGAAGTGGATGCCACTTGAAGATATACTCATAAGTGAAATAAACCAGACACACATGTGTAAATATCATATAGTTTCCCTACTATAAGAACTCAAAAGAAGAATTACAAATAGAAAGGTATAATACAAGTAAACTGAAAGCATGACCTTGAGGACTAACTAATCAAGAGAGACAAAGGACAAGAACTAGGAAACAAGACAATGTCAAGCCATCCAGTTATATGTGGAAGATGGGCAAGGCAAAGATCCTGAGAATCGCCAGAAGATTTTTTTAATCTAGCAGTTAATTGGAAAGATTCTCACCCTGACTAACTATATATACTGATACCTGTGAAATAAGCAAGTGCACTGCAGATGATAATTTGTAATAGTAGGGTCAAGCTTGCAGTACTTGTCATTCTGGTCATCTGAATACAGGCTGCTTCTCATGACATGCCAGTTGCTGTTGTGCTGTCTCTCTGGTAGATGATTGTTCAAAAAGAAGGGGGTGGTGAATGAAGGCAAGATACAGGAAAAGGGATATTGTGGGACTGTCCTGCTTCAAGGTTGTATATGGTGAGATTTTTGGACTTAGGTGTACACACAAGAAGCATATAATTTTTTATGACTATTTTTTAAAATATATTCTAATTTTAAATGTTTTTTCATCATATTCCGTAGGGACTTAAACTTCATCATATCAATACTTGACGAAAAGTACCTGTTTTATGATATGCCTAAGATGTTTCATATGCAGACATATAGTGAGGTTAAGCTTAACAGCCTAGGTTGTATGGTAATAACAATAAGCTTGTCTTCTGGATGGTTAACAATCTAAGTTTGCAGACCAAAATTGGAGAAAAAGGAGGGCCACAAGGAAAGCCAACATTTTGGCCCTAGTCTTCCAAAGTCAATTAAGACTCAGAACATATGAGAACTTGTACTGTAATGTCATGTAACTCAGTAGTGTCCCAAATTTTCTGATCAAGGAGATTATGGGGCCAAAGAGGAAAGTGATCGATGATGTAGAGTGTTCCTACGGAGAGTCACATGGAGAGAAAACATTCTCTCAGGTCTTCACAGAGAGCACATTGGCCAAGAAATGGCCGTGACTCATCCACATGGCTGACACTGACAAAGGTTCTACAATCGGAGGTACAGGATCTCAGGATAAATCCTGAGGGGATTTCACTGGCATTATCAGAGCCAAAAGCTACAACTCTTGTTACATAGGTCCTGCTTTACCTTGGTCTTAACTATCCAGAGGAAAAGTATAGAAACAAAATATTAGAAGTAAAGCCATGCTGTTATATTGAGCTGTAGGGGACTCAACAATTTCTGACATTGCCAGTCAAGTGGAAGACCCAATACTATTATGGGCTACTAGACTCTTTTAGAATATTTTGTTGAGTTTACACACCTATAATATTCAAATAACGGAACTTACCAAAAAAAAGGGGATACAGATGAATGTCCATTTTGTATCTGTGTGTTCAAAGTGGTTAGGATAGATATATAGTTACATTCTCTTAATGAATAGAGGAATTTGTTCTAATGGTGTTTGTAAATAGGATATCATGTCCACATCTTGTACAGCAATTAACCACTAGGAAGAATGTATGCAATGTGTTAATTATTGAAACTGTCCTACGAATTTGGTTTGAAACTGTCTCATTGCTATTTGTTTCTCAATAAAATTATGGTAAAGAAAAAAATTACAGCTATTATTTGAATCACAAATCCTGATTTAAAAACAATTTAAATATTATTTTAATTCCTTATTTGGTATGATTTGACCTCCCTCTGGCCATTGAAATATCTTTATTATTTTTGTTTTTAAAATGCTATAATCTCGGGGCGGTGTTTAGGTGAATCACTAAGAGTTTGCTAGGAAGGCGACAACTGCCCTTCTCCAGTGGGTTTGCCAGTTAGCACAGTTTCTAGGAGATCCATTTCTCCTGGGACCACTGACATATGACAGACAAAGGCAAAGGGCAGGGTGCAGGCCAATGTTCCGTTTGCCTCTGAGTTCTGGAAGGCTAAATGAAAATTTACATTAAAGTCATATTATTGCAAGTTTTGAGAGTGACAGAATGCTGACTTCACAAAACTAAAGTGGTAAAGGCAGATAATGAATTTTTCTCATCAAATTATGTCCCCAAACCACATCTGAATGATAATGTATTCTACAGAACTTCTCTTGCTATGGTTTGATCAGGGGAGCTCTTTATCGGGGTGGATGCTTGAGATTCTTTCCCAAATTCACTTGGACTTCTGTTGCTTTCCTTAAGCTCAAAAGACTAACTGATGAACTTCTGAGACTTGCTTTTCATTTTTCAGGCCACAGGGCATTTAATAGGCAATGATAAGAAGGGAAGCAGACAGAGAAGGCTATGTGCTCCCAAACAGAAAGCCTCAGTGGTGAGTCAGAAAGCAAGGAGTTTGGCAAGCCATCCAGCTCCAAAACAGTACAGTCTGATCAAGAGGAAATGCATTCAAACTTACTAAAATAGGCTGTGTCCAGCCACTGCCTTAGCCTCCCCTGACTGGGTCTTCCCAAGGAGAGCTGAGCAATTTTTTTTGCTCAACTGGCCTTTGCCTGATTTCAGAAGTCAGATGGTGAGAAGTCATAGAAAAGCGGTAGAAGCCTTTTGAACCTCCATTCTGGACTACTGATCTTCCAGTAAAATAAATTTCCTATATTTCCTGAAAAAGGCCTTAGAGTGACTTTATCTTTATAACTGCATTTCCTAAAGAGAAGGAGTCTTATAAGTATGAAGACAATGGTTTAAGAGATTCAAATGCATAAACAAGGTTTGAAAATAGATGTGTTTTACAAGATGTCCAATGATAAAAGGCAGTGATTGATTTCATGTACAAAGGTCCCCTGTCACAAAACAAACAAGTAGCACTCTCCCACTTACATCAACACACAGACTCACTAACTCCACAAAATCTTTTCACTTCCTCTACCTTGACCCAGATGGAAGATACCTCCTTCCATGGAAGAAATACTTTGGAAGAGTAAGACAGGAAGAGGTTTGGTTAAAAAAGAAAAAAGTACAGGAGACACAGTGAAGAGAATCAGTGGAGGGTTGTGTGAGATCATTTAGAATTTTGGGCTAAAAAGTGTGAGTTAGAACTAGAAGTGTGTGCAGAAGTAGGCAGAGGGATGAGGGAGAGATGATGAGGAGAAGAGGCAAGAGGCTACAGCTAGCATACAATGAATAATTTTGGATCATAATGATACAGCTTCTTGCTTGGCTATAGGGAAATAGCATCCTTCAGCCTGCAAACAGATGCTTATCCCCAAAGTTGGGTACTAGGATTAGTGTGATGCTGGCCTATTTGTGACAGCACAAAGGGCAGCTTTCTTATATTTTGCTACAATAACCACAGATAACAAAGAATTCCGTCTTCTAAGGCATTTTTTCATAGGAGAAGTGAAAAAGTCTACTTTATCACCTGCAGAACTACCAGATATGATGGAAGAATATAGGGATTGTTTAAATTTTGAAAAATTGTTACAGTAAAGGATACATTGGTATTAAACCTCCACAAAATACCTCCCTTACTTTGAGCACACATATCCCATCCTTCTCACTACTTTTGGAGGCAGTTCTGGAAGGCCTCTTTCATGAGTGTCTTCAGTTGTGCTCTTCCGGGTGCCTTAATGTTTCAAATCAATTGAAAACATTTACCTTTCATGGTCATTTTAGGGGTTTTTGTTGTTGTTGTTGTTGTTCTTGGGGTTTTTTTGGTGTAACCAGAGATTGAACTCAGGCTCTTGCACTTGCCAGGGAAGCGCTTATTCCACTGAGCCATTTCCCCAGCCCCTCATGGTCAATTTAACTTGGAAATGGCAGGCACGGTGCCAGATCCAGTAAAGAAGGTAGCTGAGGACACAGTGTAATATTTTTACAAGCCTGTCTTTCTGTTGGATGGTACTCCATAGTGGCATATATTGTATTTTTTATCACATCTCAAGACAGTCAAGTGAAAGAACTTCCAGCACTATTCCAGAAAAATGGCAAAAGTGATGGGATAAATATATTCAAGGCAAGGAGGAGTATTTTAAGGAAGATTAATGACAATGTATCTTTTCTTGTAAACTTTAAATGTAAACATTTAAAAGCCATCCAGATAGCTCAGTGGATTAAAGCACCTGCGACAGGCATATGCCGGGACTGAGGTTCGATCCCTGGCGTGCCTTGCTGGCCTCGTCCCCAGGGTGCATTGAGACGTGCTTGAGACTTGGTATGGTGGCACGTACCTGTAATCCCAGAGCTTGGGAGGCTGAACATAGGAGGATCACCATGAGTTCGATCTGTATAGTGAAACCCTATAGACCCTGTACTAAATTCATAATAATAAATAAATGTAAACATTTACTGTATCTTTCGATCACACCTCAGAATTTCAGGCAGACCCACTGTGTGGAGCAAGTTGCTCACATGACTCCCTTCCAGCTCTTCTCCACTTGCCTAAGTCCTCACTGTCTTTGAAAACATGCCTTGTGTTTTATCTCCTCCATTCAACATTCCCTCACTTGCTCTTGGTTTCAGTTTAAGTGAGCAGCACATCCCCCTCCCCCGTGTGTTCAGGGAAAGAGACTGAGGAAGAGGCAGGGAAGATTTTGTAAAATGCTGCTTCCTGGGATCTACAGCCAGAGAGTGTTACCAACAAGTAGTGGTGGGTACCCAATGTCAGACATTTTAACCAGCAGCTTGCCAGGTGCCTCTGGCACTTTGTGGGTTGTCCATCTTATGACACTTTATGATTTCACTTTCTCTGCCATGTGGCTGATGCTCTAGTATCTATGCTGCCTTCCCAATAAGACAGACCATGTGCGCCAAGACCTAGGTGCAGACATTCCTTATTTAATGACCGAGTTCCAATCCAGTGATCAGGTTGTTCAGTGTATTTGGTAGCTAAATGAGGAACTGTTTATAGTGCACACGTAATAACAGTCAGAACAAGAGCTAGCCAAAGGAAACTCCAACCTGATGATCTTGCTTTGATTTGCATAACTCTTACATGCAGTACTGTAATATATAACTGAACATAAAACTACAACACTATACAGTGCAATCAGTAAAAATTAGAGAAATGTGTAAACAAGGTGTACTTTACTAAAATAAGACATTAATGTTCTGTAAATAAGCTGTGCAGGGCCAGGGAGATGGCTCAGTGGAATAAGCGCTTCCCTGGCAAGCGCAAGGGCCTGAGTTCAATCCCTGGTTCTGCCAAAAGAAAAATAAAAACAAAAACAAAGTTGGGCTGGTGAGATGGCTCAGTGGTCTAAAGCACCTACTTAGACCAAGCTTAGCAAAGCACAGGGACCGCGGTTCAATCCCCCAGCACCACATGCCAGCCAGCCCCGCCCCCTGGTGGGCTGAGCTGGCCACACACACACAAA
>NW_004524743.1:1232045-1239340 GCF_000260255.1 Octodon degus
TGTTATTGGATTGCAGTGGTCTTAAGTAAGTTATAAGAAGATTTTGAAGTTCTTTAGCATACTCTTTTTCAGTATCCAAGATGTTCTGTAACACCTACAGAGAAACAAAGGTCAAGGTATTATAATTTTCAAGACAGCCCAAGGGCAAATATAGTTTTAACTGAATTACTAGTAAAAAAAAAAAAGGTTCTATATATTGAGGTTGAAACCGTAAGTAATAAACACATTATTTCATACAGCCAAAAAAGTACTTTAAGAATTGGATGACAACTGACTATACTGTATAACTCATACAAACACAATTTTTAAGCCTTGTCCCTAACTGGAGGAAACTTAATATTTACACAGTATTGTTCAAAATGTTTTCATTTGCTTTAGGCGATGTTATGCCCAGGAAAAGCCTCAGTTAACGAGGGGTCATTATTTCCATTTTATAGATGAGAAATCGAGACAACTTTAAGACATAGAGATTTGATGTCGGACTAAGTTAAGGATAGCTGCGATGTCAAACATTACAAGAGATTTTTGTTCATGTTGTTTCTGTTAAGATCTGTAGGGAATAAAAACTGAGAATACAGGAGTTTTAAGCAAGGTTACAATTCATCTTTTAAAAGGTACAAGTATGAGCAACCCAAAGGGTAAAAGAAGCAGAATTGTGGAAAATTTAACAAAGGAAATAACACAGTGCTTTTTTTTTTTTTTCAGAACCGAGGATTGAACTCAGGCCCTTGTGCTTATCAGGGAAGTGCTTATTCCACTGAGCCATCTCCCTAGCCCCAACACAGTGCTTTTAAGTATTATTAGTAATACAAAATCCTGTAAGCAAAACAACCAATGTGGGCCTGAAATTTCTCTTTCCACACCAGTGTGAGGGTCACACAGCCTGTGTTGGAGACAGGTATCATTTTCATTACAAGCTCATAGACATGACCAACTTAATCTATTAGTATATATTCTTTCTTGTGTCCTAATTCAACAAAATTTGTACTTAGGGCTACTTTATGTACTTAGGGCTACACCCAAAGAAAGTTTCGGTTCTCTTTGCAGCAGGGAATTACTACATAACAGAATAGACTATGCTTTGCTAGGACAAGTGGAGGAGTCTACCAAAATGCCACACGTGCATTTAGCTCTGTGTGTATGTGCAGGTTCTATACGTGCAGGAATCTGGATCCATGGGGTTCCACGGCCATGGAATTTAATCAACCACAAATTGAAAAAGTTTGTTAAAAAAATCTGTTCTGAGCATGCTCAGACTTTTTTCTTGTCATTATTCTGTATATAATACAGGTTGACAACTATTAACATTGTACTCAGTATTATAGGTAGCCTAAAGGCTACTTAAAGTAACTCAGAGAATGTGTATGGTTATATATAAACAGCATGCCATTTTCTAGAAAGGCTTTGAGCAGCCACAGATTTTGCTATCTGCAGGGGTTCCTTAAATTGATCCCCTGTAATCCTGAACATCAATTCTACTCACAAGACAGTGCATGATGGTCCGTTTCAGAAAGGTGAAGCATTCAAAGCAGAGGCCCAGGTACCTGTGGGCTTTCTGGGAAACAACAGGACTGGTGGACAGTAGTGTTGGCTCTGCTGCTGACGTACAGGCTGCTGCAGGTTCAGGTCCTACCTACTTCAGTTCACACTGTGACATTTCAGCTACCTCACAGGTCATTGTGAAACACTCTGACCAGTTTAAGAGGGTTAAGAAGCATTTTTCATGCTGGGGAGACGGCTCAGTAGAATAAGTACTTGCCTGGCAAGTGCAAGGGCCTGAGTTCAATCACCAGTACCACAAAAAAAATTATTAATTAATTAATTAAAAGTTCATACTTTTGAATTAAAAAAAGAAGTATTTTTCAACAGCAGTGATACAGACACTTCAGATTAAATTACTCCTTGTTATGAAAAGAGGCCTGGAACACTGAAAATCACTGGTTTAGAATGTCACAGGCCGCAGAATGACTTCAAATTCTAGAGATTAACTTGGAGCCCCTATTTTCATGCACCCATTTTCTTTCAGTTCCTCTACCTCTCAGAAGCTAGTCCTAAAACAGTACCAACTTTTCTTATACTTGAGAAGTGAGGCCACAAGAATATTTCTACTCTAAAAGGTGACAGGCAAGTTCATAAAGAGAACAACAACTTACCAGACAAGAGGCCATTATGTAGAAGCCTCCAAAGGAACCAAGACTAGGACAGGAAAACCTAACCTGAGACTGACAGATTTCTGAGGGCTTGGCATAGATAAGTTTTAAAGCTGGGAAATCCAGGAAGCCTAGTATTCAGGAAGGTCACGTACACTTTTGTGATTTTTACCTCTAGGAACCCCACTAATTGTCCCAATGAAGAACAGAGAAAAAGCTCATGTTTCGGGCAGCAGGGAGAGAAAGTAACCATTTTGAACTACATCAGAACATTCTGTTCTTGCTCTCTTTGCTTTTCTTTCTTCTTTCCTATGGTAATGGGTACTGAATCCAGGGCCTTCACTCAGATATATCCTTAGCACTTTATGTTATTTTGAGACAGAGTTTCATTAAGTCATTAAGTTGTTCAGACTGGACTTCAACTTGCAGTCTTTCTGCCTCATCCTCCCAGATTGACGAGATTACAGGTATGCCTGTATTACCATGCCTGGAAACAATCTGGATTTTGTAAGTCCTTCGCCTGGGAGAGAATACATTCCTATAGGAGTTTGACAAGAGCTTAATGACATGAGGGAGAGAAGCACTCACGTCTGGCCAACTTCTAGCTCTTTGTGTGTAGGAAGGGCAATAGCTGCACCCAAGCCCCTCTAGATACTCCCACTCACTGAAGAGCAGGAACTGAAAAGCACTGCGAAGCTCACAGTTCAGGGGCTCAGGCTCATCAGAGGACAGGCTTCTAATCATACAGAATGTATCCTTCCTTCACATGTTCCCACCACATGACTAAATAACTGTCAGACACAGTTCATTCTGCCCTGTGTTGTCATGTCAAGTTGTCACATCAGGCTTTCAAGAAAAGGCATACTAAAAAGGCAAAGCCAGTTGGTGGGGCCAGCCAAATAGCTCAGCGGATTAAAGCACCTGCAAGCAGGTGCAGGAGCCCAGGGTTCAATCAGACAGCAATTGAGACTGGGTGTGGTGGTGCAGGCCTGTACTCCCAGCTCTTGGGAGGCTGTAAACAGGTGGATCACTATGAGTCAAATCTAGTAGTGAGACCCTGAACACCCTGTAGAACCTTCCCTAAAATACAAAAAAAAAAAATTAAATCATATAACTTTCAGGAAAATGGATAGAAATGAAGAACATCATGTTAAATGAAATAATCTAGACTCAGAAAGAGAAGTATTCCATATTTTCTCTCCTATTTGGTATCTAGAACAGAAAAAGAATCAGAGAAATAAAGACATTTTTAGAAAAAAAAATTGAGGGGGCTGGGGAGATAGCTCAGTAGAATAAGTGCTTGCCTGGCATGCACAGGGTCCTGAGTTCAATCCCTGGTAAGGTAAAAAACAAAAGCAAAAAAAACTGAGAGGCCAGGGAGACAGCTCAGTGGCATAAGCACCTGTCTGGCATGTGCAAGGTCCTGAGGTTCATCCCCACTACCACAAAACAAAACAAAACAAAAACCTGAGGAAGATTGTCACCAGTAGGCCTGCTTTGCACAAAATGTTATAAGAAGCTCTTCAGAGAGAAGGGAAAATAATATAGGTCAGGAATTTGGATCTACATCAAGAAGAGAATATTAGTAAAGAGACAAGTGCAAAAATATTAGTGAAGAGACAAAAATAAATCTTTTGTATTCTTAACTGATGTCACAGATAACAGTTCATTCAAAATAATAACAGCAACACTATATTTTACTTTATGTGTGCACCTATGTGTGCTTCTCTTTAAGTGAAATAAATGACATCAGTGATACAAGGGAGGGCCAAAAGCAATTAGGACTATGTTGTTATTATAGGTACTTGTACTAACTGTAAATACAAGCATATACCCTGGTATAGTGCTATTTGAAAATTAACTTGGATTGGTTGTAAACGTACACAGCAAACTCTATGGCAAGCACTAAGTAATTTTCAAATTATAATTGATATGGTAAGAAAAGAGAGAAAATAAATGAAGGACTATTTTGTAGTGAAAAAATATATATATATGTATATACAAAATAGTTACGATAGATATACAGCTACTTTCTCTTAGTTCAATGAGAAGAAAGTTTTGAACTAATAGTGTTTAGACAACATATCATGTCTGTATCTTGTACTATGAATAACTACTATGAAGACAACAATATGCAATGTATTAATTATTGTAACTGTGCTACTAACCTGTTGCGAAACTATCTCATTACTACTTCTTTCTCAATAAAATTATTTTTTTTAAAAAAAGAGAAAGTAGAACCATATACAATGCTCAGCCAAAACAATAAATGCAAGAAAAATGTAGAAGACAAAAGTCAAACAGAGAATAAATACAAGTAGAAGACAGTGACAAACACAATAGGTATTAATCCAAGTATATTGATAACCACTACAAGGGTCTATGGATTAAATACACCAAATAAAAGTCAAGCATTGGGCCGGGGAGATGGCTCAGTGGAATAAGCACTTCCCTGGCAAGCGCAAGGGTCTAAGTTCAATCCCCAGTTCCACAAAAAAAAAGGTCAAGCATTTTGGGAGTGGATCAAAAATGCATGGCACAAGTATACACTGCTTAGGTAAAACCCATTTTAAACATAAAGATGCATATAGATTAAAAGTTAAGGGATGGAGAAAGAGATATGATAATACCAATAAAAGAAAATCATACTTAAAGTGTGAAAGAGAAAAAAGTGGGGGCTGGGAGATGGCTCAGTGGAATAAGCACTTCCCTGGCAAGCACAAGGGCCTGAGTTTAATCCCTGGTTCTGCCAAAAAAAAAGTGAAAGAAGCTAATGGGAAAAGGCTATATAGTTCCAGCTACACACAATCTGGGAAAGGCAAAATTATAAATACTATAAAAAAAGATCAGCGGTTCTCAGGGCACAAAGGTTGGAGGGAAGAACAAATAGGCAAGACACAGAGGAATTCTAAGGCATTGAAACTATTCTGGATAGTTCTATAATGGTAGGCATGTGTCCGATATGTTTGTCAAAGCCCACAGACTATACAAATCAAAAGTGAGCCCTAATATGAACTATGAGCTTTAGGTGATGCTGATGGTTAACTGCAGGTTCACTGATTATAGTAAACATACCGCTGGTGTGCAGAATGTTGACAGTGGGAGATGCACCTGTGTACACATAGGGACTTTAATAGGAGATCCCTGTACTTTCCACTCAATTTTACTGTGGACCTAAAAAGTTATATCTTATTTTAACAAAAGAATGAAGATTTCACATTAATGCCAATACCTTCTACCATAAGAAACTAGAAAAGAGCAGGCTAAACCCAAGAAGAAAAGTAAAACTTATAGCAAAAATTGATGGGATAGACAATTTTTTAAAAAGAAGAGAGAGAAACACCAGACCCAGTCCTAACCCAGGCCCAGTGAGTGTGTGGGAGAACTTCCGGCTACCCTGTGCCCACAGAACCTACCAGTCCCAGCCAAGGCGCAGCATGGGTGAGACCCTCTTTCACGCCCTTGGGACTCCCCCCACCACTCCGTAGTACCCCCCAACCCCGGCCACCAAGTAGGACTTTCTGCCACTACTCTGTACTCCAGGATGAGACCCAGCCCAGGCGCAGAGTAGGCCGGACCCTCTCCTAGCCCCTTGGGCTGCACCCCACCACTCCGCAGTGCCTCCCCAACCCCGGCCACCAAGTAGGAATTTCTGCTGCAGTCCGGGAATCCCTAGACCCAGTCCTAGGCCAGGCCCAGTGACTGTGTGGGAGAGCTTCCGGCGACCCTGCACTTATGGGACCTACCAGTCCCACCCCAGGCACAGCGTGGGTAGGAAACACTTTCACCCCCTTGGGATGCCCCCCATCACTCCACACTACTCCCAGCTCTAACCGGGACACCAAGTAGGAATTTCTGCCACATTCTGGGAACCCACAGATCCATTCCTAGCCCAGGCCCGGTGAGTGTGTGGGAGAGCTGCCTCTCCCAGCTACTCCACCTTGTCCCCTCCAGACTCGGCTCAGGCCTGGCATACAGGCCTGGAGTGAAACGCTTCAGCTGCAATCCCTGCAGAGAGTGTAGGGGACAGAACCACCGAGCCAGTCCAGGAGCAGAACATCTTCCAGAGGGCACAACAGGTTCACCCCCAAGGGCAGCATTAGGAAGGAGCTGAGCACAGCAGCCAGACCCAAACCAGGCATATCTGGATAAATCCAAACTTTGTAGATCTGCACCTAAACTTCAGTAGGTGCTAAGGTTATAAATGCAACAAAGATCTACAACAAATGTCAGAAGACAGCGCTACACAAAATGACAATGAGAAGGACCAAAATGCAATCTCAGAACCCAAGCTCACCTATAACAAGTGCAGAAGACACTAACACAGAACAAAGTGGGAATCACACAGCTGAAATCAATGAATCAACGACTTCTGACATTAGGAAACAGTTGTAGAAAGGTATAGAGGAACTTAGATTGGAAATGAAAAAAGAAATCCCTGAATTAATAACATCTACAGTAAAGAATCAAATGCAGAAACATATGGAGGAAACCCAAGGCCACCCAGAACAAGTGCAGAGGACACTACCTCAGCTCAAATGTGTGAATTCATAGTGTCAATGGTAAATACACAACAGCAGAAAGTCATAGAGGAACTCAGAGCGGAACTTTCTGAAATAAGAAAAGAATTCTTGGAACTCATAGCATCTGAAGTAAAGAATCAACTACAGAAACATAGGAGGACATCCAATCTGAAAAAAAACACTGCAGTAAAAGAATTAAAAACTGCTTCTAAAGAAGACACTGATAAAAAAAGAGATTAGAAAAATGATGGATACCTTAAATGAGCAACACAGGAAAGAAATACATCGCATGAAGCAGAGTCAAAGAGATATAGAGGAATTTAAAATCTCAATTGCAAGCTTACAAAACTTTAAGTGCAAGTGCAGAGTTTCAGATCTTGAAGATGCTGGTGCAACTAGTGAAAAGGTAAGAAAGGATCTCTTAAAAACAACTAGGATGCAGGAAAAAATAATCCATTGCCTGCAAGATGATGCAAAGATGAACAATGTGAGAATAATAGGCATCACTGAAAAAGGAGAAAATACAAATGACATTTAAAAAATATGGGCAGAAGTAATAGCAGAAAACTTCCCAAATATGAGGAAACAATCTGACATTCAGGTAACTGAAGCATACAGAACG
>NW_004524743.1:1249585-1251166 GCF_000260255.1 Octodon degus
TCTCTCTCTCTCTCTCTCTCTCTCTCTCTCTCTCTCTCTCTCTCCTCTAACATATAGAAAGGTGACTAATATATAAGATCAAAATGGAGCCTTGCACTAGCAAGGACTCACCAAATGAAAGAGCATATGAGCATAATTGGTCTGAGACAAATATGGTTGGACTGTAGAAATAGAAAAATCGTCACAAAGGGTAAAAAATTAAGAACACATAGCTCCTTTTTTATTTTTAAAAAATAAGGCCTCAGTGATAGAGTGTTTGTTTAAGATCCTGGGATATATTATATATATATATATCCCAGGGTGCCCAGATATAGCATTTAGGTAACTGTTTCTGGATGTGCTCTGAAGGGGTTTCTGGTGAGATTAATATTTGCATGAAAATGGCTTCCTCAGTGTGGGTGGGCAGAGAGAAAGAGAGAGAGAGAGAGAGAGAGAGAGAGAGAGAGAGAGAGAGAGAATATATATAGAGAAAATATATGTAGAGTATAATATATATTTGTACATGCATGTATATGTACACAGATATGCTTTTTCAAATAAAGTTTGGCATAAGATTCACCCACATGTTAATAGTGATCAGTTCTAAGTGGTACAATTAAATGTGATATTTTCTTCTTTATACTTCTCTCGATTATCTTATTTTATTTATTTATTTTTTTGTGGTACCAGGGATTGAACTCAGGACCCTGCACTTGCCAGGCAAGCACTTATTCTACTGAGCTATCTCCCTGACCTCAATTGTCTTATTTTAATAATATTTATATAATTATATAATCAGGAAATTTTTAACTTTCTTCTCAAAAGTGAGTAAAAATCATTCATTAGTTTTCATTTAAATCTAGCAACAGAAAATGTATATAATTAGTGATCCTTACAGAGAAGAGTTAGTATTTAAATTTGATACAGTTCTCCAAATCTTATGGGTAGGATAGTAGTTTATATTTGCTTCAACCATTCAGCACAGATTGTAAGGACTGTAAGAACACTCTTAATGTAGCTGGGTGTGGTGCCACATGCCTGCAATTCTAGCACTTGGGAGGCTGATGCAGGAGGATTGCCACAAGTTTGAAGCCAAGATGGACTACATAGTGAACTCAAGGCCAGCTTGAACTACATAGCAGGACCCTGTCTCAAAAACTAGAGGATAAAAGAGCACTCTGAACATATTCTGGATTGCCAGTAAAATTTTGTCTAACTACTCAGATATAAAGAAATAATGATTGAAAAAGCCAACACTCAACCAACCAATATCTCTTAACATC
This sequence comes from Octodon degus, assembly GCF_000260255.1. Classification (NCBI taxonomy): domain Eukaryota; kingdom Metazoa; phylum Chordata; class Mammalia; order Rodentia; family Octodontidae; genus Octodon; species Octodon degus. The sequence continues at coordinate 1,250,848 of NW_004524743.1, forward strand.
CATATCCAGTTACAACAATATCTGTAACTGGTGTTCCCTGCATAATTGTTTACAACAGCAGGAAAACAGAAATGACACACGCTTTCCAGTAGAAGATGGGTTACAAAACAGCAGTATATGAAGAGTATATACACAATATAGAAAGGATTTATAAAAGAGCCTATAACAAACACAAATGTTCCTATGCCTTTGATAACCCCAACAACATTCTCTGTGTCTGTGTGTGTGTGCGTGTGTGCGTGTGTGTGTGTGTGTGTGTGTGTGTGTGATGATAGGGATCAAACTCAAGACCTCACACATGCTAGGCAAGTAAGCTACC
>NW_004524743.1:1251266-1252407 GCF_000260255.1 Octodon degus
AATAGTCAAGATCCCAGAAATTCAGCACAAGAATAATCTACTGAAAGCCGCTAGAGAAAAGAAGCAGATCACATTCAAAGGAAAACCCATCAGAATCACAGCCGACTTCTCTTCACAAACCATGCAGGCAAGAAGAGCATGGAGCAAAGTACTTCAGGTCCTCTACTAAAACAAATTCCAGCCCAGACTACTATGCTCTGCAAAACTCTCTTTCAAGTTTGATGGAGAAGTTAAATACTTCCATGACAAAGAACAACTAAAGAATTTCATGATGACATAGCCAATCCTACACACGCTACTGAAAGATGTCTAGAGAGGGACCAAAATGATCAGAACCCCATGAATGAGATCAGAAGCAACCAACTAAATAGGGCAAGCAATTAAACACAAGACAAAAAGGAGTAAACTACAACAGGTAAATAACAGGTCAATCATAAGTCAATACATATCAATTCTAACCATCAATGTAAATGGACTCAAATCACCAATTAAGAGAAAGAGACTGGCACAGTGGATTAGGAAACAAAATCCAACAATATGCTGTATATAAGAAACACACTTAACTCATAAAGACATTCATAGGCTGAAAGTCAAAGGATGGAACACAATATTACATGCCCCAGCACCTCAGAAAAAAGCAGGAGTAGAAATCCTATTCTCAGATAGTCTCAACTTCAAACCAACAATGATCAAGCGAAATAAAGAAGGCCACTATATACTGGTTAGGGGAAAAATTCAAGAGGAAGATGTAACACTCATAAATATGCATGCACTAAACATGGGAGCACACAACTATATAAAGCAAATCTTAATGGACATGAAAAATCAAATATCCAATACCACAATCTTAACAGCAGACCTTAAAATCCCCTTATCCCCAAAATATAGGTCGACCACACAAAAACTTAGCAAAGAAATAACAGAACTGGACCAGAGCTTGAAACAAAAGGACTTGGTGGACATATACACAGTGTTTCACCCCAACACAACAGAATACACATTTTTCCCAGTGGCACATGGGTCATTCTCTAAAATAAATCACATACTGGTCCATAGGTCATGCTTAAGTATATGTAAGAAAACAGAAATTATCCCATGCACATTATCTGACCACAGTGCAATGAAACTGGAAATAAATGAC
>NW_004524743.1:1261599-1267773 GCF_000260255.1 Octodon degus
TCTCTCTCTCTCTCTCTCTCTCTCTCACACACACACACACACACACAGGCATACACAGAGGCACACACAGAACTCCCAACAATATTTTAAATTGGCACATTCAGCAGACACAGAGTGACAGGCAAAGCACAGCAAACTGTAGGCTCCTCATCCATAGGGAGAAAAAAATCATGGTAGCGTTTTCATCAGTCACTCAACTCCACCCTTTCTTTCAACATTAAATCATTAGAGGTCACTTGGAAGTTAAACGTGGATGGAAAGTAAGAGAAACAAGGAAGGAGGAGCCCGAACTCTGCTGGGTCACATAATTTAACCTCAGGAATTCAAAAGAAAAATATTAACAAAATAGCTCTCCTCTGATTATTATCCATGTTGCCTGTGAAGTTCCTCCTTGATTTTTCACATCACCTGCTGCTTATGTCACCATTATAGAACAAATTCACTGAAGAGTGAAATTCAATTTTTGGAAACCAAATGACATTCACATACCTGTATAGAGATGATTAAAAACTCCTTATCCATGCACAAAATGAAATGAGCGTGCAGGACAAATGTACACAGAACACGATGGGGGGTGGGGGTGGGGACAGGCTGTCTTTCAGCAGAGCTGGGGAAGCTCACGAGGCTACCAGATAGGGCAGCTTAGAGGTAATGATGACTTGACCTTTTCATTGGTGACTGGGCCAAGTCTGGAAAGGAGACATGAAGGAGGGCAGAGAGTAATTTAGGGACACTGATGCGATTTCTCTTTCAAGCAGGAACTTATTTTGAGCATTGCCCATGTTCTATTTATAGCTAATATAGTTTGACATATCTGTGTTCGAGCCAGGGCCATTTCATTCTTCCTTCTGTGCCAAAGGGCTGTCTTCCTTTCGGGCTCACCTCAAGAATGAAGTTGATAATATTCCAGAGAATATAATGGATTAATTGATTCTAAAGTAAAATCACAGAACACAATCACTTAAAGCTTATTGCATTAGCAGAACTTGGGAATTCATTTTCTAAGTATCTGGTAAGACTATGTTGAACCACTGAATTTCATCATAATGCCTATATATTAATGGATCTTTCTTTCACTGCTGCTTAATAGGCCTTGTTCTGAATGTCTGTGCTACCCTTGAATTTTTCACTGTGGTGGATGCACCCATAAGAATCTTCCAGGGAGAAGAGTTCCGTTACAAAGCAAATGCCATTGGAACCTATCAGTGCAACCTCATCCAGGCTCTCCTTTAGGCAACCTCAACATGTCAGTGGTTTGGCAAGCGAAAAGTTTCTACATAGAGTCAAGAAACACTTTGTCATGATCTGGACACTCACCACAGTATAGTAATTCTTGGTAAGTGGAGCAGCTTCAAATCCTTTGACAGCCTTGGGGGACAGAGGTCTCTCTGTGAAAAAGACATTCAATTTATGTTAATAACATACAATTGTTTGATGAACATTGTGTAACACACATCAACTAACATATGAACAATGATTCCAAATAGAAGGCTCAAGCGAAATATATTCCTAAACAAATGAAAACACAACTTCACTAAATTACACACAGCCAAAGTTAGCTCTTCTTATCCAGGTCCCTTCATTTTGAGGGAGGAATAAGACAGCTAATAACCAGCAGGGCCACAGCAAGGACTTCAGTCCCAGTTTGGGTTTCTTTATTCTGCCTCTCCTGTCAACTTATTCAAAACACATAAGTCAAACCACTGTTAACCAAATGTATATGTGTAATGTGCAAATTACTATACAAATATAATATAACTAATAGCAACTTTAATGCTCATAAAAATTCTGATATGTGCTTAAATGTTCCAAAAAAATTATTACAATAAAACAAACATTGTCATTAACTACCTGCAAAATACTGTCCCTTACTTTGTTTTTTACATTTATTTATTTATTTATTTATTTATTTATTTATTTGATACAGGGTCTTGTTACACAGTTCGGACTCATAATGATCCTCCTGTCTCAGCTTCCTGAGCGCTGGGATTATAGGCATGTGCCACCATGCCTGGTTTCAGGGCCAGCACAGTACACCTGGGGTTCCAGGGAAGGCATGATATGAGATACCGGGGATCAAACCCAGCTCCTTGCACTTGCCAGGCAGGATCTTAGACTGCTGAGCTATCTCCCCAGCCCTGTTGCTTACTCTGAACACACTTCTTCCATCATTGTTGCCAATTTCTGAAGCAGTCTTAGAAGTCCTATTTTTACATGGTGTAATCAAAAATCTGATCAACACAGTTGCTGAGCACCATCTGACAAAAGGGCAGGCTCATAAAAACATGACACTGTGTCCTCATCCACCTTGTTCACCAGATCGGGCACCAGGTGACTTCTGGCTCTTCCCCAAAGTCAGAGTAACCACGAAAGCTAAATGTTTTAAATTGATTGAGGACATTGAGACAGCCACAGCTAAAGACATTTTTAAATGTAAGTATCCACCATAGTCTTCCATCTGACCTCATCACCCACCTTTCTTGGGACTATCTTCAGCTGTGGTAACAATAATATATTCAACATGTCTAGCTCAGTGAGAATGATCAGAAACTTTTTTCTCTTTCATCTAATTTTAATATCATTCTAGTGCAAAATGCTACCTTTCTTTTACAAAGTTAGTTTCTCCTATGAAACTCATGACAGAGGACATTCTTTTAAAAGACACAAGCTAGTTATGAATGCTTAAGAGTGCCACTGCATAGCATCCTTCCTACCGAGATTTTCTCTTATACTTCTTTTGTTTTACATTTCAATATTATCTTGCTGTGTTAAACCTCTGAAGTACTGTGGAGCATAAATAGCCAAATAATAATACATCATCAGACCTTAATTGTTCTTTTCAAATGATATTTTTATGATATATTTATCCTAAATTTTTAGTTGTATCCCAAAAAATCAAAATATATAGAAGAAAATAAAAATCGGTGATTACCCTGTCACCCTGAAGCACCCATCACCCAGAGCAGCATGTGCGAGTGGGCCTTCCCATTCTTCTTATGTATGCATTTGTGACTGCACACACATGTATGTACAGGCATGCACATATGTGAACCCTTTTTAGTTTACCTACAATCTTATAATTCTCCTATTACAACATTATCTTGTCAATATTTCCTCATTTAACCTTGATTTAACTATCATTGTATTAAAATATCTCGGGTATTTATTTGGCCCTAACAAGCTTTATGATATGTAGTTTGATTTATATCTACCCTGAAAAGCAGCCCTCATCTTCTTACTTTACAGAGAAAGCCACGAAATCTCAGGGAGGTAAAGCCACTTGCCTAAGGTCATACAGCTAGGAAACAGCAGAACCAGTACTAAAGCCCAGATAGGTCTCGAGCAGAACCTACGCTCCTGATCGATATGATTCCCAGAGACAAACCACTGAAAGGCTTGGTGGATGGCAGGGCAGTTTGCACCTGGGGTTCACAGAAGCCATTAGTTTGACCTGGGCTGGCCAAAGAAGACCATGTGGCACTGGCAAGTGGCTAGAATACAAACAGGTGAGAAGCAAGCAAAGTGATTCGAGGTGGGGAGGACTGCAGAAGCACTGCTCAGAAATAGCAGTGCTCATGGCAGCTGGGAACCATGACAGCAAATCTTCCAGCTGGGCCAGGCTACACAGAGTGGTACTAAAGTCAAAAAGCAGCAAGGAATGCCAACTCTGTCATCCCCAAGGGTAACAAGAAAATATGGCCAGTTTCTGAAAAACTGAGGCCGCTTCGGATCCACCTCAATCTGCTAGTGGTTTCACTAGATGTCCCTAGGGTAAACCTGAACAATGTAGTCACCTGCCCATTTCTTGGTACTGTAAGTGACACAGCCAGGACCTTAATCCATGTTTCTCATTGCCGGGCCTAATGTTCTTTCCTGTACACCACAGTGTTACACTCTGTCTTATTCAAAATTGGCAATTATCAAATTCTTTGTTTTTTATTAGACAGCTTTCCTACAATGCAGCTATAATATAATGGTTTTAATTAGAAGTTAGATGGTATATATGCGTATTATTTAAACCAGTCCTAACAAAAATTAAAAAAAATTCGAGAGAGAACAGCAGGAGGTGGTCACTTTTCACAATCAAGGTCAAAAGGGAAGGTAAACAGTAATGGAATGACTTCCAAGACACTGAAGATGAAAGGAAAGGCCACAGGAATGGCTAATCACAATTGAAATAAAATGTTCACTATGTAAAGTAGAATGGAGGAGAAACAAACCAAAAACAAAGACGCGGCTGCCTTGGAGCTGCTGGGATGTTGTGCAAACTTGTGGCAAGGCTTGAGAGAGAAAGACAGAAGACACACATTACCGATTTTAGGGATGAAACTGGCTATTATACCAGGCCCTGCAGATAGCAAAAGAAAAACAAGAGACTACTATTAACACCTCTACACACATAAGTTTTTCTATTTGATGTGAAACAAACCAGTTCCACAGAAAACAAAGCTCACCTAAAATGAAATAGATCATTTGAATAGAATTGTAACTATTAAGTGGATTGAATTCATACATTCAAAACTCTGGAAAAGGAAATTTCTAGGTCCATATAGTTTCAGTGGGGGAGCCTATCAAATATTTAAGGAAGAATCCAAATCAATTATATAAGTCTCTTATGGAAAATAAAAGAGATCACTTCCCAACTCATTTTATGAGGTCACTAGTACACTGACATCAATACTGAAGAAAGACAGCCAAAAAAGCAAACTGTAGCCCAATACCCCTCATGAATATAGTTGCAGAGAAACATTAACAAAGTATTGACAAAGCAGTCAGGTGTGGTAGCATATGCTTGCAGCCCCAGCACTCAAGAAGGATCACCAAGAATTTTAGGCTGGTCTGGGCTACAAAGTGAGCTCAAGGTCAGCCTAAACTGCCTAGTGACACCCTATGTCAAAAAGAAAAAAATACGGTAAATAGAATTTAGCAATATTTTTAGAGCTGGCCAGATAGCTCAGTGGACTAAAGCACCTGCTTACGCAGAGCATAGGGACCAGGGGGCGCGCTGAGACAGTGATTGAGACTGGGTGTGGTGTCACGTGCCTGTAATCCCAGCTATTGGGAGGCTGAAAATAGGTGGATCACTACAAGTCCAATTTATTAAGTGAGTCTCTGTGGACCCTGTACTAAATACATAAAAAGTTGAGCAATATGTTCAAATAAGTGTATGGCATGAGGCACATCCTAAGAACACAATGCTGATTAAATATGCAAGAAATCAATCAATGTAATCTAGGATATTAATAGTGTAAAGAAAAAAATCACACATTAGTATCAATCAGTGCAGAAAAGACATTTGACAAAATTCAATAGCTATTCAATAAAACTCAAAAGAAAAATAATAAATAAAAAGTGAATGTGTGTGCATGTGTGTTCATGTGTATGTGTGAATGTGTGTGTCTGTCTGTCTGTGTGTCTCTATGTATGCTGGGGATTGAATCCAGCTCCTTGTACACATGAGACCAGAGGAGGTTCTTCAACTCAGTAGAGCCCATCTGTAAAGCCCTTCAGCTAATATGTTACATGACTGTGAGAGACTGCCTGCAGCACACTTCTACACTAATCTCACCCTCCCTGTAGGCGCAGTCTAGAATGGGGGGATCAGCATGAGGAACAGAAGGCAAACTGAGTTGGAAGGAGACAAGCTGCAGACTCAATGGAATGTGGCCCTTACAAACAACTGGCTTCATGAAAAGAATCAAGATGGGGATGCAAAATAGAAAAACTAAAAAAAAAAAAAATGGCCAGCCAAATAGCTCAGCAGATTAAAGCACCTATAAGCAGGCTCATGGGCCAGGGGTTCCATCCCCAGGCCTGCCATGCCAGCCCTGTCCCCCCCTCTGAGGTGCACTGAGACGGCAATTGAGACTGGGCATGGTGGCACACATCTATAATCCCAGCTATTAGGAGGCGGATCACTATGAGTCCAATCTAGTAGTGAGACCTTGAACACCCTGTAGACCCTTCCGTAAAATACAAAAAAAGAAAAGAAGGAAGGAAGGAAGGAAAGAAGGGAGGGAGGGAGGGAGGGAGGAAGGAAGGAAGGAAGGAAGGAAGGAAGGAAGGAAGGAAGGAAGGAAGGAAGGAAGGAAGGAAAAAGAAAAAGAAAGAAAGAAAGAAAAAGAAACAAGAAAGAAAGAAAGAAAGAAAGAAAGAAAGAAAGAAAGAAAGAAA
>NW_004524743.1:1267873-1274266 GCF_000260255.1 Octodon degus
AAGAAAGAAAGAAAGAAAGAAAGAAAGAAAGAAAGAAAGAAAGAAAGAAAGAAAGAAAGAAAGAAAGGACTTCTCAGCCATAGTTTCTAGCCTTTTGTTCCTCCTTTGCTTGGCCCCAAATGCCACATCTTTCACCAATCAAAGGTCTCTTTGCAGCCCATGCTGAGTAACACACAGAGGAGGAGTAAATATCTGGAGGCTGAGAGGAGGAGCTCAGTTCCAGGGTGTAGTTCAAAGTGGTCTAATCAATGTTCCAGAGGAGCAGGAGCAGCTGCACCAGGTTCCAGAATGGTGCTGGCATGGAGAAATTGTTATTAGGAATCAGGGTCAGGGTGCTGAGCAGTCCAGGAACCCTACCCTTACAGCCAAGAGAGAAGAAAGCCCGGCTACTGTTCCAGCTGGCAGCAGGCCTTGGCATCATGCACATGGCAATGGTTTTAAGCATATTCAGAATGCAGGAGTTCTGAGGTTAAGAAGGCTTTCCACCTTGATTTCAGAAGGCCTGGGAAGCCAGGCAGTGTGCCCCTGAGCGGGCAGTGTGTGAAGCAGAGAGTGAGAAGCCTATTCCACAGAAACCCCAGAAGTTTGGAAAAGCCAGGAACATGTATTATCTGAGGGAAACTGCAAAGAGGGAGCAAAGCCGGCCTAAGAGAGAGGCCATGGGAGCCACCACCACGAGTGCTGCAGGGGTAAAGCCATGTAAGGTCTTTGGAGCTCACAATCCATCACAGATTGCTTTGGATGTCCCACATGGAACTGCAGGGCTTAATGTTTGCCCTGCTGGATTTTGCACTTGTGTTGGTCCCAATGCTTGGTATCCTGCTGTGTGTACCTTTTGGAATGGCAGTGTTTATCTTGTGCCTTTCAATGTTGGAAGTGTTTAACTTTTCATTTGTAAAAGGGCTCAAAGCTAAGAGTTTGCCTTGGATCTTGGAGGAGACTTGGGACTTGGACTTTTTAGCAATGCTGAAACTCTCGGGACTTTGGCAACTTATAGAGATGGATTAGAATGGCTTTTGCATAAAGGGATGAGCATGAGTCTTTGGGGGTCCAGGGGCAGAATGCTATGGTTTGTGTATAGTTGTCCCCCCAAAAGCCTCATGCAGTCATGGGGTGGCTTCTGGAGTTTGTGATTGATTACTGCGGGTGTGGATGCTGCACCTGCCCTAGGGCAAGTAATCTGCATTACAATGTAAGGAGGAAAGAGAAGTTAGCTGCTTGAGCTGCTGCTACTCCTCCCTTGTGCCCTTGCTCTTTGCCAGTGCCGCCATGAAAGATTGCTCCCTGCCTTGCGCCACTCTGCCTTGGAGCCAGCTGAATATGGACTGAAACCTCCAGTAACTGTGAGCTAAATAAACCTTTCCTTCCTTCAAAAAAAAATGGTCTAATCAGAACTAATAGGAAAATATAAACCTTTTCCGAAGTGTACCTATGGAAATGAAATAATTGGTCAATGCAATTCAACCAGTGAAAAGAATCACTCGGTATAAAGAAAACTCCCAACACCTTGTTTGACATAAAGTAGCAAACAATACAGTGAGACAGAGGCAAAGAAACCCTCCTAATCCTGATGTCAAGGCCCCTTTCCAATTCACCTTTGCTTCTTTCTCTTTCTTTGCTCATGTCCAGATTCCTATTTCCTGCTGGTGGTGATGGGACAGAAAGAAATCTAGTGACAGTTTTTCTGAAACTAAAACATCTATGTGATACCCCTGGGGGATTAAAACAGGAAGTCTAAATATAATGCCTATTCGCAGCTTTGGTTCATAATGAGCAGGAAGAGTTATTTCTTAATCTGCTTTAATACAAATTTAATTAATCATGTACCTAATAATCTTCTCAATTGACATCTATATTTGCTTGCTAATAAGACAAACTTTGAAGGATTTTATGAACCCTTTAGAGAATAATCTGGAGAAAATAGAATTTGTTTAAAATATCTTCTCCAGTCACACTTGTCTCAATAGTTTTTTGGCATGGAAATTTATCCAGGAAAGTCAATGCAAAATCTTAACAAAATCCTTAGCCTATCTAGGTACCAAGGACAAAAATAAAAATGATATATAACTTACTATGTTACTAGTGCATTGGCAGAAATTACTTTTATATATAAGCAATATATTAGTTTATAGGTTACCATTGATTTTAAAAAGAGAATTGAAAATTGTGTAATGACTTTCTTATTTACAATGTGCCTGACTCAGATAAAATAAAGGAGCCAAGATGCCTTAATATATCTTTTTTGGCTTATATTTGTAAATACATTTATTTTTTATGAAGTGAGATCCTTGAAAAAATATATGTTTGTTCAAATAGGGCTTATTTTTCCTCATATAATAAATAATCCAGATTTAGTCAGGAAAGGCTGATAATAATGGCTCTTGAGGTCACCACTGTCCACATACCATTCTGTGAGAGGTTCTTGCCCTCATGATCACAAAGACCAACTCCCTTCAGCCTGAGGCTTGTGCTGAAAGTGTGTGTGTGTGTGTGTGTGTGTGTGCGCGCATTTTATACTCAAGTATCCCAATTCTTAACTAAGAACAGTATGAAGTGAATGGTTCTTTATCCATAGACCCTCTGAAATCAGCTTGCTGTCAAAGACTGGGCAGAAGCTATCCCCAGGGCTGGGGCCACATTTATCTTTAGACAAGAGCTGCACTGGAAATTACAATGCCAAATTCACCAGAGTACAAAATGTTCTTTTTTTAAATTTTTTGTGTTTTAGGGAAGGGTCTAAAAGGTGCTCAGAGTCTCACTTCTAAATCAGACTCCTAGTGATCCACCTGTTTACAGCTTCCCAAGAGCTGGGATTACAGGCGCGCGCCACCACACCCAGTCTCAATTGTCATCTCAGTGTGCCCCAAGGGTGGGACCAGCAAGGCAGGCCCAGGGATCAAACCCTCAGCCCCCCGGCCCCCCGGCCCCCCAGCCCCTGTGACAGCTTGCAGGTGCTTTAATCCTCTGAGCTATTTGGTTGGCCCACAAAATGCTCTTGTCAATGACAAGTTCAAGGGAGGAAAACAATGCACAACCCTCCCAGGTAAGGCACCGTGCAAGGTGAAGGTCATGCCACCCTGGGCTTGCTTTGTTTCACTTTTAGGAAATGGCAAAAGGATGTGAAGTACCAGGCTGAAGGGTATCCCTGGGTTGGGTTATGAATTGTCAAAATTACTATCTGCACGAATTTAACTGAGTCAGATGGAGACAGAGGTTGCTGAAGTTCTTCAGTTCCATTGCTAATTCAACTTCATTAATGGCTTAAAAGGTAATGTAGTAATGGTATTTAAAACTCTGAAAGTTTTATTTCTATAAAGTAAGCATTTTATCTGAGTCATTTTTTTCATCCTCCTTGAAATCTTTTTTTTTCTTTTTCTTTTTTTTATTTTTAAAAATAATTTTATTGAGAAACAAGTGTCAATGAGACAGTTTCACAACTGATTACTGGCACATTTTCAATAATTAATACATAGCATATTGTTGTCTTAGTGGTTATTCTCTCTACAAGATGCAGACATGATATCCTGTCTCAAACACTATTAGAACAAACCCCTCTATTCATTTAATTAAGACAATGGAGCTGGATATCTATCCTAACTATTTTGAGTATACAGATACAAAAGGGTCGTTCATTTTTATCCCACTTTTTTTGGTTAGTTTTATCAGAGATAGGCATTCCATTGTCATTTAAATATTGTAGGTGCTTGAATTCAGCAGCATCTCCCAATATAATCCAGTAGTCCACAATAGTGGTGAGTTTTCTGTAAGACTGGCAATGTCCAAATTTGTTGACTTGAGCTCTTTTTTTTTAATTTTTTCCCATAATTTTATTGATAAACAAATAGCAATGAGACAGTTTCAAATCAAATTGGTAGGGGACCGCGGCGTGGACATGGGGAAACAAAAGAAAACAAGAAAGTATGTGACCATGAAGGGAATGCTTAGTCTCAGAGATGAGAGACTCAAAGAAAAGGATAGATTAAAACCTAAAAAGAAAGAAAAGAAAGATCCTAGTGCTCTAAAGGAAAGACAAGTCCCCCAGCATCCTTCCTGCTTATTCTTCCAGTATAATACACAGCTGGGCCCACCTTATCATATCCTGGTAGATACCAACTTTATCAACTTTTCCATCAAAGCCAAATTGGACTTGGTACAATCAATGATGGACTGTCTGTATGCCTAGTGTATCCCTTGTATAACTGATTGTGTAATGGCAGAAATTGAAAAATTGGGACAGAAGTATCGAGTGGCCCTAAGGATCGCCAAGGATCCATGGTTTGAACGCTTACCTTGCGCACATAAAGGGACCTACGCAGATGACTGCTTGGTGCAGAGAGTAACTCAGCACAAGTGTTACATTGTGGCCACAGTTGACTGAGACCTTAAACGGAGGATCCGGAAGATCCCTGGAGTTCCTATCATGTACATTTCTAATCACAGATACAACATTGAACGGATGCCAGATGATTATGGAGCCCCTCGATTATGATTCTTATAAGACAAAGTTCCTCTGCCTCCTTCCAACCAACTTTTTGGTTTCAGTTCATTCAGCATGCTATAGCATGAATTATTCACCCACTTGCTGTATTATCAGCGAGAATCGTTAAATAAATTCTCTTTTTGATGCTTAAAAAAATCAAATTGGTAGGACAGTTTCAATAATTAACATATTGCATACCTTCTTCCTAGTTGTTAATTGCTGTACAAGATGCAGACATGATATGCTAACACCATTAGAACAAATCACTCTATTCATTAAGAGGATGTAACTATATATCTATCCTAACCATTTTGAATAAACAGATACAAAATGGACATTCATCTGAATCCCCTTTTTTGGTTAAGTTCCATTATTTGAATATTATAAGTGTGTAAATGCAGCAAAATATTCTAAAAGAGTCCAGTAGCCCATAATAGTATTGGGTCTTCCACTTGACTGGCAATGTCAGAAATTGTTGACCTGAGTCCCCTACAGCTCAACATAACAGCATGGCTTTACTTCTTATATTTTGTTTTTATACTTATGGGGCCAAAGAGGAAAGTGATCGATGATGTAGAGTGTGCCTAAGGAGAGTCACATGGAGAGAAAACATTCTCTCAAGCATTCACAGAGAGCACATTGGCCAAGCAATGCCGTGACTCATCCACATGGCTGACACTGACAAAGGTTCTACATCTGAGGTACAGGATCTCAGGATAAATCCTGAGGGGATTTCACTGACCTTATCAGACCAAAAAGCTACAACTCATGTTGCATAGGTCTTGCTTTACCTTAGTCTTAACCATCCAGCAGAAAAGTATTGAAATCTTTTCTAAGTTTACCCATCAGTACTGAGTTCATGGAAAGACATAACAATTGACAGTAGATTCTGCACCAAACGTGAAAGAACAACACAGTGACTTTAAAGTGAACCACAGCAGCACTCTAAGTAGGGCTGGATCTACTCACTATTTTATGCAGATGACAACAGTTGGGGTGGTAAAAATTTTGGGTTGGCCCATATATGGGTCAAATAACCTTGACCAAAGGTGGGCTTTTTTTAACACTATGCTAATCCCTCTCACTGTCCCTCAAACTTATTCTTCTCAAACCTCCATCGTATCTGTTTTTCCAAACTATCACTAGGACTTAAATTGTACTTCCCTCTACCCATTTTCTCCATTAAATCCCTCCCTCCCCATCATTTTTTCTTTCTAATTTTTTTTATTTTTTAAAGAGTACAAATTAGAATTAAAACAGAAAAAATTACAAGTGATACAGGATTCCACTTAACAAAGTAATATGAATTTCCCAGTATTTGATGTAATACATAGTGTTGTCTTCCAACCAGTTATTGCACCTACCTCCACATCTTTAATGCACTCTGTGCCTTCTAACATGAATAATTTGTTATAAATCTTATACTTTACTGTCTAGCATCCTGCAATACCCATTGTTAATTTCATCTGCGGGTCATATCACCCTTCCAAGCTCCATATCCATAGTGATAGCTGGACAACTTCTGAAGTGTGACTTGCTACATTTGTGTTCAACAACTCTAAAACAATAAATCATCTTCAGTACCAGCTACCACTAACCTCCAAAACATATGCACACAACAACAACAAAGACAACAATGATAATAACAACAAGCTTCTCCAGTCTTCTCTAAAAACGGAGTTCAGAACTGCATTAGCCCATATTCTGTTGCTATAACAAAATACTTGAAGATTGCTATTTATAAAGAAAGAGGGTTTTTTTATTTATTTTTTTATTGACATCAGTTATTTTTATTTTAAAGAAAGAAAAAAAATAAAAACAGTGGTACAAAATCTCAAAACAAGATTTTAGGAGAGTAACAATGGTTAGTAAATTGTGTGTTGTTATTGCCAAAGTAGTTTCTCATTTTATAA
>NW_004524743.1:1275908-1277714 GCF_000260255.1 Octodon degus
TTAGAGTTGAACCCTTTGTGTCTCTTTGGCAAGATGTTCTGCTCCTGAATCAGCTGGGTCAATCTTGCCTCTAGCCTCCTTGCAGGGAGTTCTGCTGAAGGGTTCCCTGCTGGGCCTGCAGCCGGACCTGTGCTCTGGGTCTGTTCAGGATTCAGCGGCCCTCGGTCGTCTCACTCACTCGCCGGGCCTGCGCTCCGGGTCTGTTCAGGATCCCGCGGCCTGGGTTGTCTCACTCACTCGCTGGGCTCTCCGGGCCTGCGCACTGGGTCTGTTCAGGATCCTGTGGCCTGGGTCATCTCACTCACTCGCGGGTCCTGCGCTCTGGGTCTGTTCAGAATCCCGCGGCCTGGGTCGTCTCACTCACTCAGAAAGAGGTTTATTCAGCTCACAATGTTGGAAGCTGCAAGTTCAAGATCAGATGGCTTCATCTGTTTGCTTCTGGTAATGGTTCCCTTGGATAGGTCATAATACATCAGAGAAATGGGAAGGGAATCAGTCATACATAGAAGGGCCAACCATGTAGTGAGACAAGAAATGAGAGAGAATCAGGGGCCTGGTTGACTTTTTTTGTAAAAACCTCCATTCACAGGAACCAGACAGGCTGCTTCAGGATCTATATAAATCTCTCCTGAAAGTGATGCCCCTATGACCTAATGACCTGGCCCACCACACTACTGACCAAGCTGCAAACACATGACCCCTTGAGGGAGACACTGAAGCCACCCAAACCACAGAAAGGGCAGAGCAACATTCCCTATCTCTAAAGCACTGTGTGAGACAGTGAAGAGACAGAAAAGTATACAAAGATGAATAACTTCCCCCAGATAAGTCCCCATTGACCTACTTTGGGGGATGACGTAGGTGTCCCTCTTTTGCCCCATCACTCTCCATATATCGTGTATTAATTCCATTGATAAACTTAGGATGTACTGTATTCCAAAACTATTTTTTGCACTGGTCTATGAATACCCTACAGGCAAAAGTGGTGTTTTACATCTGTATGCCTTGCAAATACCCAAGACAGAAACTGAGATCATTGTTCGATGCATAGGTGGATGACAGTGGATACTGCTTTCCCTAAGAAGTTCAATGGCAAAGTGGAAAGAGTTATCCTTACTTCCTCTATTGTCCTCACAACTCATCACTGGCAAATTTTAAAAATCCTTTCAGTGGTATCTGCTGTACCCATCCACTGCTCTCCCTTCCCACCATCACCCACAGGAGTCCACACTGCAGTCTGCATTGCTGGACTTCAGCACTGGTTTCTGTGCTGGATTCTGTATGCATATTACTTCTCTAAAATCCAGCCCCCAACCCCACTAGCAGGAGCTTCCCAAACCACTTCTATCCCTGCTAAAAATGATGGTGACACTCCTCTTTGAGGAGCCCTAGTGTAACACTCTAGTCAGTCTCCTCACACACCTAATTCTCAATGTAAGACACCCTGCCACCTATGTCACACTTTCCTATCTCCATGCTTTAGCTCACTAGCTCTCTCTAACCCATTTCTTGCAGTCACAATCTTCTTTCATCTTTCACAAGGCAGGAGACATTATAATTCCTCACTTGAAATTATACTACAAGGCTACTGTGATAAAATTAACATGGTACTGGCAACAAAATAGACCTGAGGATCAATGGAATAGATTAGAAGACACTGAAGCCCCTACGAACACACTCAGCCACCTTATCTTTGAAAATGGGGCCAAACATACTCAATGGAAGAAAGACAGCCTCTTTAACAAATGGTGCTGGAAAAACTGGCTCTCTACATGCCGAAAACTCAAACTTGACCCCAGGTCTATC
>NW_004524743.1:1280904-1309966 GCF_000260255.1 Octodon degus
TTGTAATATGAGAAACTACTTTGGCAGTAACAATACACAATGTACTAACCATTGTTACTCTCCTAAAAGTTTGTTTTGAGATTTTGTACCATTGTTTTTATTTTTTTTCTTTAAATAAAAATAAGTGATGTCAAACAATAAATAAATAATAAAAAAATTAAAAAAAGAAAAATACCTGTTCTATGATATGCCTAAGAAGTTTGATATTCAGACAGATAGTGAAGTTAAGCTTAAAAGCCTAGGTTGTACGGTAATAACAATAAACTTCTCTTCTGGATGGTTAACAACCTAAGTTTGCAGACCAAAATTAGAGAAAAAGGAGGGCCACAAGGAAAGTCAACATTTTAGCCCTAGCCTTCCAAGTTCAATTAAGACTCAGGACATAGGAGAACTTGTACTGTAACGTCATGTAACTCAGTAATGTCCCAAATTTTCTGACCAAGGAGATTATGGGGCCAAAGAGGAAAGTGATCAATGATGTAGAGTGTGCCTAAGGACAGTCATATGGAGAGAAAACATTCTCTCAGGCTTTCACAGAGAGCACATTGGCAAACAATGGCCGTGACTCATCCATATGGCTGACACTGACAAAGGATCTACAATCGGAGGTACAGGATCTCAGGATAAATCCTCAGGGCATTTCACTGACCTTATCAGACCCAAAAGCTACAACTCTTGTCGCATAGGTCTTGCTTTATCTTGGTCTTAACCATCTAGCAGAAAAGTAAAAAACGAAATATAAAAAGTAAAGCCATGCTGTTATGTTTAGCCATAGGGGACTCAGGTCAACAATTTCTCACATTGCCAATCAAGCGGAAGACTCAATACTATTATAGACTACTGGACTCTTTTAGAATATTTTACTGAGTTAACACACCTATAATATTCAAATGATGGAACTAAACAAAAGTGAGAGACAGATGAATGTCCATTTTGTATCTGTGTATTCAAAATGGTTAGGATAGACATATAGTTACATTCTCTTAATGAATAGAAGGATTTGTTCTAATAGAGTTTGTAAATAGGATATCATGTCTGCATCTCGTATAGCAAATAACCACTAGGAAGAGAGTATGCAATGTGTTAATTATTGTCCTACCAATTTGATTTGAAATTGTCTCATTGCTATTCGTTTCTCAATAAAATTATGGAAAAAGAATCTTCTTCCATCTTTCAACACCCAGCTCAGGTGCTTCTTTTCTCTTAGGTTGTTGTTACTTATCATTATTTACTATTCCAACCACATCTTAGTTAATAGCTAAACCCAAGAAGCAGTCTGTATTTCCATCAAGAGAAGACTGCAGAAGGAAAATGTGATAGTTGCACATAACACAATGCTGCTCAGCTAAAAAACATGCTACTCAGCTACAAAGATAGATAAATTAAGATATTTGTAGGAAAATGGATGCACTTCGAAAACACAATGTTAAGTGAAATAAATCAGATGCACTAGCTTAAATACAGTATGGTTTCTCTCATTTGAGTAATGTAAACTACAAAGAGCAAAACAAAAGATTGATAAGAAAAATCCAGGAGATAGATCTTTTGCAAATGTAAAGGGGTTCGAGAGACCAAGAGCGTAGACATGAAAAGATTTAACATGCATCATGTGCATGTACCAAATACCCACAATGAATATGAACATTATATGTCACAAACATCAAATAAAATAACAACAACAATAATGGAAAAGAAGGAGATCTAGGTATAGAGGAGAAAGATGCGAGGGGAGTGGAATAAAAAAAGAATCAAGATATGTTAAGTACATGTACCTATTTCCTAAGAAGAATGTAAGCTTTATATACTGCAGATGCATACTAATAAAACAGAGCTCTATCTGTTCTAGTCTGTTCTACCCTATTCCAGTTAGTTGCGTGTAGACCTGTATTGACTACTAACCTGGAAGGGCCCAGGGGTGAGGGTCCTTGAGGAGCAGAAGGAACTCACTGAGTAGACTTGAGCTATCTGATCTCATTTTACAGAGTTGTGCTGTACATAAACAAAACACACAGGGCCAGGGATGTAGCTCAGTGGCACGAGTGCTTGCCTGGCAAGCAGAAGGTCCTGAGTTTGATTCCCAGTATTAAAAAAATTAAAAATTATTGCTTTTCTGGTGTTTATGTATTAATGGTAAGAGATAAAAAATAAATATGTTAGATGGAGAGAGATTATAAAGAAAAAATAGAATAGGGTGAGGGTGTCAAGGGAGACAGAAGGGGATTAATTTTCTCCAAGTGGCCATGGAAGGCCCTACCATAACAGACAAGTGAGCAGACCAGGACAAGGGGAGAGAAGCCACCATGCTGATATTGGAGAGAGCTCTGGATGGAATGGGAGGCAGCAAAGAGGCAGAGCTGGTCGGGCACGGGCAGCTGAGATGCCAGTGTGGCTGAGCGGAAGGAGTAGGGGGAGAGCAGCCAGAGAGGAAGCCAGGGGCCATGGGGGCCTTGGAGGCTACCGTGCTAACCTTGGCCTTCATCCTTTTTCAGATACAGAGCCATGATCCAAGTTACTTATGTGTATGTGTGTGGTGTGGTACTGACTCGGGACTTCACACTGAGCTATACCCCTAACTGCCTTTTTTATATTTTATTTTCAGATAGAATCTCACTGAGTTGTTAATTTGCCCAAGGTGGGCTTGAATTTGTGAGCCTTGCATCTTAACTTCCCAGAGTGCTGGGATTTCAGGGGCACCCTGCCACAACAATTCCAAGTTACACTTTAAAAGAATCACTCCAGCTACTGAGTCCAGATTAGAAGACAAGAACAGGAGCTAGTTGAGAGATGATCTATATATTTGCAAATTGACTCCCTGACTAACGGACATCCTAGCCCCCATCCTAAATCCTTGGTAGTCTGCTCACATGTTTCTAGAGCTTACTGAAGTTCTTCTACTACTCAGAAGCAAAGTTTGCAATTTGAGCCTAACCCAAGTCTTAAACTAAAGACAAGAAGAAAACCTTGAAAGGAAAGCCTTAGAGATCAGAGCAAACAGTGTGGGGCCATCCATAAGCAGTGGCTGGATTGCTGCAGGGCATCACACGTTAGCATGAGGGCCATCCAAGTGAGGATAGCTGTCCCCTCCCACAGGTCCTGCACAATGCTTGACAGTCCCGGACAAGGCAAAGACTGCTGCTTTTTGGTTTTTCAGAGAGAGACACCAAGTCAGAGAACAACATCAGAGTAAGTCTGGAAATGGCATACAGGACCTGGCAACCAGATGATATCAATAGAACTATGCAGCAGTGGGTAAAAATCAGCTGGGACAGTCATCAAATCCAAGGAAATTCCAGTCAAGGCCTGAGAAAATACTTTGAGGTTTAACAGAAATATCTCTGTTCCCAGTAATTAAAAATATTGAGAGCTGGAGCTAGAGCTGAGTGGTATAGTGCTTGCTAAGCATGCTCAGAGCCCTGGGTTTAATCCCTAACACTGCAATAAATGAAAATGCTGAGAAGTCTAAGCATACATAAATATTATAAAATGGCTAGCAAACACATTCCATTAAAGGAGATGCCCCTGAAAACCCAACCCAGATCACAAAAACTATGCAAACCATCTTAAATGTTTTAGGGAAAAGCTTCTAACATTGGGTAGGTGAAAGAGTGAAGGGGAAAAATCTTAACTACAGTATATTTCTGCAATATTTAATTGACAGTGAGTCTGTACTTTTATTCCCTAATAGCATCACTTTTGAGGTACTAACAAAAGCAATGACACCTACAAAAGAAGTTAACACACTGAGGACCTATTAACTTGAAGTTCTTGGGTAAGTATTATTAAGAAGTGAAGAAAAAGAATAATTGCTGAATACTGTTTCATCTATCTGGAACATATTTTGAGGCCAGGGAGATAGCTGGGCCAGGGAGATAGCTCAGTAGAATAAGCACTTGCCTGGCAAGCACAAGGGCCTGAGTTCAATCCCTGGTTCCGAAAAAAAAAATTATGGTATCAGGATTTTAGAGTTTGGATGGGGGCGGGGCTGTTGTTGTGTTGTTTTGTTTTGTTTTGTAATACAAGCAGTGGTTTCTTTCTTATTTGTAAAAAGCAAGTAGCCAACACATTCTAAGAGGGCTGGGGAGATAGCTTGGTGGCAAAGTGCCTGCCTGGCAAAACATTCTAAGAAAGACTACTGAAAAATAATTAGAAATTATTCTCTGACCAGGCATGGTGGTGCATGCTTGTCATCCTAGCACTCAAGAAGAAGAGGCAAGAGGACTGCTGAGCACTGAAGGCCAGCCAGGACCACCTAGTAAGTTGAAGATCAGTCTGAACTACATAGTGGGACACGGTCTCAAAAAAAAAATAGAAACTGTTCTCTGGGTATGATGAGGACCAGGGGTGAGCATCCAGAGATCAGTAATGCAGTAAGGGCAACCTTGTTCATAAAGCTTGCTGCAGCCCTCTATCTCTCATACATCTCAGGCACTTAATTTTAGATCTGCTTAAAGGACTTGGAACTAAAAAAGGAAGTTGACACTTGGCCTCTCCTATTGCTGCATTGTGCCATGGTGATCCTTTGAGTACTATGTACTGTATTAAATGGCTAGAATTACTAGATGGAAAGGGACACAGTTAAGGGGGAGGCAGTTGTTTGAGCTTTGAATTCCTTCACTCTTTTAGATTTCTACTGCCTTGATATAATCTAAATACAACTTTGTTTCAATACATCTAACTACAATTTTCCCCATTGTGTTCTAATCTTATGTTTGATATTTACATATAAATATAAACAGTTTGTGCTAGCCAATTAAAATCACAAGACTTTCAGTAAGGATACCAAGAAAGTCACAGTCAAAAAAGGTTTGTAAGAGCTTTACTCACCACTGGATTTGATCTCTCTGACATAATTACTGGGGAACCAGCCTGTTCTCCCGTTTAGTGTGCCTTCCCACCAGCCTCCTTCTTCAATGCGAGTGACATAAATGATGTCCCCTTTACAGACTGATAGTTCATCTTCATTAGTCTGCTTGAAGTTGAATCTTGCCTTCACTATCAACTGATGACTTCCATTTTCCGTCATCTCCTAGAGAAACAAACACCGCACCTGATTAAACACCCATATAAATGAGGCAGGGATAGAAATTATCTGAATTTATGCAAGTAAAATGAGGATACCAAAGATAAAACCCCAGGTCCATCTGACTTTTTAACTTAGGAGTCTGTGAATGGGCTTTAAGAGGAAACAATAAACCCTTTGAAAATACATAGAAACCTCACATTTGCCAAAGAGGGTTTTTATTTTATTTTATTTTCATTTGTGTATTTGGTACATAGTCTCACTATGCAGGTTGGACTCGTGGTGCTCCTTCTGTTCTCAGCCTCCCCAGCGCTGGGATTACAGGTATGCACCACCACACCTGTACTCTGTCATAGGCTCAGTGCGCCCAGGGGATGAGGCCAGCACTGCATGTGGCAGGCACTTAGTCTGCTGAGCTATCTTGCTAGCCCAGTAAGAGAGGTTTTTTTATAGCTCACAGCTTCCATTTCCTGTTCTTTTCTCCAGTAATCTAAAGGTACCTATTTCATATGACCAGGTGACCAAATGGAATAATAAGTGATTCTACCCTGCCTCTGCTCAACAAGTAAAGTTAGTCCTCATATTAGGTACTAACTTTCTTTCATTAAAAAATCTGCCTGCCCCCACCTCTCAGTCACTAAGAACATCTTAATTTCACTAAAACTCAGTCATAAGCAAAGGTTGACTATCCCAGAGTTATCTAAATTAGCAGTTCTTATCGTGTCTCATGTGGATTGGGTTTAAATTTTTTGAGAGTCACAGACCTTTAGAGAACCTGGTAAGAACAATGGATCTTTGCTCAAACGAGTTCAAACACATGAGTTTTTCTTATATACAGTATAAGAGAGCATACGGTTCCACAGAGTTAATCAACTTCTCAAAGGGATCTAGAATCTCAGAAAGCCTACAAGCCACCCATTTAAATTTTGGAGTAATATTACTTCACTCTTTTGAAGTAATAGGTTATGATGTCCTGTAGTATGCGTGTGGCTTTTGACAGGAAAAAAAAAAAAAGGCTCACCCAAAGAGCTGAAGATGGAGTGTTTCCTCCAAAATAAAAGCTCCCAATCAAAACCAAATTCAAATGCCTTGACTGGACAGAAGTAGAGGCAAAACGCATCACCTACAGCATTCACAACTATACCCCAAAGGTGGGCGCACTCAATACTCGAAAAGCTATTCTCCAGGCTTTTGATGTGTGGCAGAAGGTGACCCTCTTGAAATTTGAAAAGGTCCCATATCATGAAATCAATATTATGGGCTACTGGACTCTTTTAGAATATTTTGTTGAACATAACAGCATGGCGTTATTTCCTATATTTCGTCTTCATACTTTTCTACTGGATGGTTAAGACCAAGGTAAAGCAGGACCTATGCAACAAGAATTGTAGCTTTTTGGTCTGAGAAGGTCAGTGAAATGCCCTGAGGATTTATCCTGAGATCCCGTACCTCAGATTGTAGAACCTTTGTCAGTGCAGCCATGTGGATGAGTCACGGCCATTGCTTGGCCAATGTGCTCTCTGTGAAAGCCTGAGAGAGTGTCTTCTCTCCATGTGACTCTCCTTAGGCACACTCTACATCATCGATCACTTTCCTCTTTGGCCCCATAATCTTCTTGATCAGAAAATTTGGGACACTACCGAGGTACATGATGTTACAGTACAAGTTCTCATATGTTCTGAGTCTTAATGAATGTCCATTTTGTATCTGTGTATTCAAAGTGGTTAGGATAGATATATAGTTGCATTCTCTTAATGAATAGAGGGATTTGTTCTAATGGTGTTTGTAAATAGGATATCATGTCCACATCTTGTACAGCAAATAACCACTAGGAAGAATGTATGCAATGTGTTAATTATTGAAACTGTCCTACCAACTTGATTTGAAACTGTCTCATTGCTATTTGTTTCTCAGAAAATTTATGGGGAAAAAAAAGTCACCAGAACGAGGGAGACATCATGATCTTCTTTGCTTCTGGTTTTCATGGTGACAGCTCCTCATTTGATGGGGAAGGGGAATTCCTGGTCCATGCCTACTGCCCTGGTCCAGGAGTTAGAGGAGATACTCACTTTGACTCAAAAGAGCCACAAATGCTAGGAATTGCCAACCATGATAGTAAGGCCACACAGGGATGGAGGGGCCAGTCTTGGGTTGCGGAGTTATCAGGGAAAAAGCCCTGAGGAAGAGCTTGGAGGACACCATAGATTAGAGTCCCACTTTGTAAAGCTTCTTGTACAAGAACTAAGGAACCCTAGAGCATATGAACTGTGGTCTCTGATAATATGCAACACCTGACATACTAGGGCCACAACCACACTGGTGGAGCAGTCAGATCCCTTAGGAAATGGCCCAGTGCACTGAGGCAGGCTTAGGCTGTGAGCAAGAAGATAAAATGATGTGGTAGAACTTAACAAAAGGTAAAGGGGCTGGGGAGATGGCTCAGTAGAATAAGCGCTTCCCTGGCAAGCACAAGGGCCTGAGTTCAATCCCTGGTTCTGCAAAAAAAGAAAAAGAAAAAAAAGGTAAAAAGGCGTTGAAGCTGAGTCAATCATGGGATCTGACAGTGGCTCTGGTTCTGACTCACAGTCACTCTTAACAAGTGCCATGGTGACTTCAGTGTCCTTGCATAACTTGTGATGCAGGCATCCCTAAGAGTCGGTGAATATTCACGGAGTTGGAGTCAATAGCGTCCATTCAGAATAACAATACCTTTCAGGTGGCCCAAGAGCACCTCAGCCACATTTTACTCAGAGTGCGCTTGCTCTGTAAGCATGCAAGGATACAATTATTATGGCCATTTGAAAGACAGACTTTAGTACTCAAATGGAGGAGCTAGTAGGTGGCAGCGCGAAGGTGACTAGGGACCAAGAATTCACCTTCAATCTCTTAGTGTATAAAATAAGAGCTGTTTTAGGTGATCTCCAAAGTCCTTTCCAACTGTAATGTGACAAAGTCCTACAAAGATGGAGGGGCAGAGATGGAAATGTAAAAAGGAGAGAGAGAGAGAGAGAGAGAGAGAGAGAGAGAGAGAGAGAGAGAGAGAGTTCCAGAAGTCCAGATGTAGACAAGAGCAGGCCTGCCCCACACAGACTCTGCTGAAGGCTGCAGCAGAGGCCCTAAGACAACACAATGGTGGTCTAGAGGAAAGAGATAGTTTGTCTTTAAATTATAGGAGATAACAGTTAACAGTTAATGTGTATGTTAATGGTCTGAGGTCTCTGCCAAGTCATTTCCACATATTATGTCAGAAGTAGATAATATTATCATTCCCACTTTGCAGATAGATATACTGAGGCATTAAGAATCATTAAATAACCCATGTAAGATTCCATTTGAAAAAGACAAATGGGAGATCCCAATATAGAAGTTTATCCTAGGCTAATATTGAAAAGTGGGTCTTGCTCAATAGAACTTTAAAAAGAAAAATAAAGATGACGATTGTGACAGAATAGGAATGACTATTGGTTGCTTATTAAGCACCAAGTACGGTTAACTCTAATAAGTCTAGGGATAGGGAAAATAACAGCAAAGTGCCATTAGGAGAAGCCACCATGACTTACATCGTGAACCTCTCCAGCATGCAAATGAGCAAGCCTCAGAGCTGGGGCTTCAACTCTGTTTGACTGACTCGGGGTCCCCCGTGCCTCTTTTGTTCCATCAGGCAGCCTGAATTAGTGCCCAGCTCATCTGGTGACACCCAAATCAAACAGAATGGTTCTCTTGCCACAAATGGAAGTACAAGTGGGATCCTGATCCAGTTCTACGGATTTTAGAACAGGCAGGGGGAATTGGAGGCCATGCTTACCACTGCCTTTGCCTGCTTTTGCGGCCCTGGAGCTGCACTGGAGACCACTCCCTGAGGGCTTGTCTGAGAACTATTAGGAGCACTCAGAGAAGAGGAACATCCACATGGTCTTTCTGCTAGCTGATCTGTGAAAAGAGGAAAAGGCATGATAAAGGAAGCACTCGTGTCAAAATGCCACCTACAATGCACCATTATCTTTCATGGGACATTATCAAAGGCATCCTAACTGTAATTCTGTTATTGTTATGAACATGCCAACTGGATTTCATCTCCTCCTGCCTCCCTTGGGGGTGGGCAACGCGCTCTTAACCTTACTGGCCCCTGATCTCCAGTAGAATGAGAAACAGTGACAGAGCCACATTTTCTTTTAGTCTATTTCCCTCCAACCCTTCCCTCCTCAACCAGTTGCAACAGGATGCCCTGTTAGCCAAGGCAGAACTATATTGGGTTTCAAACAGCTGTGTGTGGCTCTTATTACTTTGAAATACTTCAAATTTCTCTCTTTGTTTATGGCGCACAACCCAACAGCCCTTTTCTTGCATAGAACAATATATATATAGCATATATAATGTAAAGATCTCCCCAGTGGGAGACAGGGGGGAGAGAGCGAGCATGAGAAAGAACGCATGTGTCTGGGAAGATGCAATCATGATACTAAAATAATTTGTTTTTGAAAATCAAACTCAGGAATCTTTGCTTCCTTGAAACCTTGTGAAATTCGATCAGGCCAGAGCTGAGCTGGATGTTTTCAGTATGCTGAGCGTGTACTAAAGAGAGGAGCTGGCTTCTTGACAAATTCAAATGAGGGTTCTTTTCTTCTCCATTTATTTTTAAAAAGATATAAACTGCAAAAGTCTAAAGCCCAAACATTCCCTAGGCGACAAGCTCAGTATCCAAGTAATTTCCTTGATGCCGTGGGTTTTAACTTTCACCTCCTTGTATTTTTATAAATATCTGTGGCAAGGGAAGACGACTGTAAAACTTGCTAGGAGAGTTTGGCAAAAGAACATATAATTTGTGTGGCATAATGTTAGAATTATACGATCCTCCCTACCCAGAACTGGATAGTTGTCATGTGTGTTAAATATAGTTACTTGAATTAGCTATACTTTCTGCTGTAGCCTTACAATAGCTCAAGAGAATTTTTTTTTCTGAACAGCAAAAGAATAACTTTGAAGAATTATTTTTACATGTCTTGCTATTATATACAGCTCTTTTGACGAAAATTGTAATCATTTGATAGCTTCCTCGATGTTCTATCCTATTTGGCACTTGACTGTAGTGTCTGCTCTTCTCTGATTGTCTCACGTGGGTAAAGTGAGTTTGCCTAAACAGACTGCAATTTTCTCAAGGGCAGGAAGTATACCTTCTGCTGCTCTGTAGTGCCTGGCAGCGCTGGGTACACAGCCTGTTGGCCACCCATCATCTGCAGCAACAAGATTCATGTGTGGCCCTAAGGGCTCTGCAGTGACACGTAGGTTTGGATCCCAGCTCGGCCACTTCCTTTCTAGTTTGGCAAATGCAGACTTTCCTCATCTAGGCTATGGAATTAATATCACTACTAGTAATACCTACACCCAGACGTGCTGAAGATACTGAATGAGACCACCTAAGCGTCTTAGGCCAGCCATGACCCAGGGAAAAGGCTCGAACCATTTGAACACTGATTATTACTACCAATGTATGGAAACGGCTGAAGTTGTAAAGTCCCATGTGAAATTTATCATTGTTTGCTTCTTAATTCCTGGGATCTATTATTTAATAACATCCACTGTTGTGGGTGTTACACATTTAAATAAAACATACTCTTTTCATTCACTATGAACTTGAAATTTCAGAGTGAGTGCTTGTCTCCTGAGGCGGTCCCTTTACAGAGACAATGATATATGAAAAACAATGAGAAATGTAGGTCTCTGCTGGGGAAGGGGAAGTGATGGCTTTATTTTGTAAACTTGATAAAAAAAGAAGGAACTAGTCTTTTCCTTTTTATTTTCTGTCTTGCTATATTTAGCTGGCTATTCAAGAGTTTTGAACAAAATAGTTTTCTGGTTCTTACTTTTACATTGAAGGCATTAGAACAACTCTGTGATGAGTATGTTTATGGGTATGCTTAACTCATGAAAGACGAAAGAATTTGATGTGTGTTAGGGTTTCTTTGAAGGGAGGAGTGAAATTTGTATCAATCCAATAATCCTGGCAATAGCTGGCTTCCAGGGTAATCAGAAACACACAGATCCCAAAATGTCACCCAGAAATCACAGATCCCAAACCCTGCTTACCTTCTGTTGCTTTGTTGACAGCTAAAAGAGTAGTGAGAACCTTGGAGAAATTAACCCCCGAGTAAAGATCATCGGGATCGAAGACCTGTGAAAAAGGAAAAATGAAACTGTAAAACACCGAAGGTATTCAGCTCAACAAACAAAACTGAAAAGGCCACTTCCTCCAGCTCTCGGGAGAAAAAAACTCACTGCCAAGACACAAATCTCTGTATACCTTTGGGAGAAATGAAAGCAGCAGCTGAGCGGCCTAATGACACGTGGCGGGCCATCAGTGAGTCAGAGCGAAGCCCTAATGGGAAATGAGAGTCAAGCTGAGCAGGCAGCACCCACCGGGAGATGCACCCACCGGGAGATGCACGGGGCACACGCAGGCCCACTCTCTAACCTGAGCGCATCCATAATACTCGCAGGCCAGTCACAGGGCGCTCACAGGCCTGGGTGCAGTTGAGGCCCATTGACCCACACAATGTCGGCAACAAGCCACCAGAACCAGGCGGGCCTTTCTGATGCGCTTCATCTTCGTTGTCTATTTTCTGTACTCACTAGAAACACTGTCGCAAGTCTTTCCATCTGCGGCCCCCTTCCCTGCTGCAGCCCACTGGAGCCTGACTGCCTGCAGCCTCAATGCCACATTGATTGCCCAGGTTTCTGCCCACATCTGCCTGTTGCCCTCGGCCTCAGTTCCTGGCTTTTGCTGTTTGAACTTGCACTTCTCAGCTCATCTCTGAACTCAGAGCCTGTGAACCCACACTGGCCAGAGCCTTTAGGTTTTTCTTTGCTTTAGGTGGCTTTTCCAGATAAGCCTTCTGGCCTTCCTGCTACAACTCATCTCTCAGCAGCAAAACTTTAAATACAAAATTTCAATTCGCTAACCTCAACCACTATCTTATGTGCTACTGTTCCTAGTGAAGATGCTGATTACCTGTTGGGGTTTTAATATAAAATTGTTAATGTAATTATTAATATAATGCAATTGTTTAAAGTATGATTTTTTATTTTAAATAGTGTATATTCACTTTAATTTATTTGTAGAAAATACATATTTATAAATGCTGTACATTAAAATTTTAAAGTTGTGATATTCATAGCATATCTAAACTTTACAGATATGTAGAGCAAAGACAATATTAAAACAGAGTCAATCTAAAATCTATTTCAGTGTGTATTAAGGAAATAATAGTTATATAATGATACATCATCAAGATGTAAAATACAATTGTTGGGCCAGCCAGATAGCTCAGCAGACTAAGGGCCCTACTTAGGCAAATGTAAGGGCTGGGGGATCGATCCCTGGCATTCTGTGCTGGCCCCACCCCAGGGGCACACTGAGACAACAATGAGACTGGGCATGGTGGCGCACATCTGTAATCCCAGTGCTTGGGAGGCTGAAAAACAGGAAGGATCACTACAAGTCCAATCTGTGTAGTGAGACCCTGTAGACCTGTACTAAATACATTAAAAAAAATTTAAAAAAATAAAGTAAGATTGTTAATTTTAAAATGTAAGCATTATACTGAAAAGTCATGAGACTTCTTACAGTCTCCAGTATGTATGTTTGAGGGCCAGGGAGATGGCTCTGTAGAATAAGCGCTTCCCTGGCAAGCATAAGGGCCTGAGTTCAATCCCCAGTTCCGCAACAAGAACAAGAAAAAAATTAGATCCAAAATGTATGTTTGAAACCAGAAGTATTATGAAATACAGGAACAAGTTGGTAATTTGCCAGTCAACAATACCAGTAACCTAACCTGTCTATGGAGAACCAGATGCCCACCTTCTGGACAGAAACGCTGCTTCTAAAAACATTTCATCCTAAGATTTTTAGAAACCTCTTGAAGAAAACAGATTGCATAATCTTTCCCTGAGTGTGGCAGTAGGAGTAAAGTGTACCTTTTCCATTGGGACATGATCAATACTAGAAGGAAGGGTCTGTCTTCTCATTAGGTAGAGCCATGTGTTCCCTTTTTAATCTGCATATTTTCTGGGAACCACATCAAGACAAATTTTTATCTTCCCTTTGTACTTAAATCACTAGAGGTTTTTTTTTATCTGTACTTGTGTAGAGTTGGGGATTGAACCCACCACCTCATACATGTTAAGCAAGCACTACCACTGAGCTACACCCCCAGACTCCTTTTGTACTTATGCTCAAAGGGTCAAAATTTGTCTCTAGAATGAAAATA
Organism: Octodon degus; assembly: GCF_000260255.1. Taxonomy (NCBI): domain Eukaryota; kingdom Metazoa; phylum Chordata; class Mammalia; order Rodentia; family Octodontidae; genus Octodon; species Octodon degus. The sequence continues at coordinate 1,294,189 of NW_004524743.1, forward strand.
CAGACTATCCTTTTTTTCAAGTTTGCAGCTCCACACAGATACATGCAGACATTGACCCACACAAATATACCTGTTCTGTTGTTTGTGGGGTTGCTGAATGTATGCAGTAAATCTTATCCTTTTCTCCCTTTTTTCCATGTCCTACTCCTTCCCTCTTTCCTGCTCCTTCCAACTTTTGGTCTCCTTCCCATTTGCAAAAGCTCTATTTTTATCTGTTTTCTCTCCTTCAATTGTTTTTTCCCATCTACTCTGCCTCTCCTAGCCCCTCCTGTTCCCCATCTATTTTATCTTCCTATTTATCTATCTTGTATTTTGATAAATATGTAGAGAGAGTTTCTCATCTAAGAGAAACTACGCAATATTCTATGAATGCTTTTAGTTTATCATATACTAAAATCTTTTGTTATCTTGACACAGTTTTCTGGATTTTCCAAGTTTTCCAAAATAAAGGTGTATCTAATTTTTGTTGCTTTATAAAGGTATTTTTAAAGTGAGAATAAATTCAATTTAATGCTGAAGCTAATAAAAAAGAGTATACCTGTTCTGACATTCACAAGGCCCCTAGGCATCTAACCCATGAAGGATTTGCATTCCAAGCTAAAATGACTGAAGAATCCAACTGTATCTGAAAATGAGACAAGGGGCTAGGAGTACAGCTCAGTGGTAGAGCATGTTCAACACCCTAGATTTGATCTGTAGCACTGCTAAATCAATAAATAGAAAAATGAGACACAAATGTACTTCTGGTAAAAGGATAATATTAATATTAATAAATAATTGAATTACATTATGATTCAAATATATTTCTGAATGTTTTAATAAAAAAATGCAAAGATTTTCCAGAATAGATAAGAATTCTATTTTAATTTGCCATTTCTTAGGTTAACAAGATGCAGTAAATTCGACAAAGGATCCAGAATCCCAAAGGATTCCAGACTTCTTAAATCCTCCCCAGAACTGGTCAAGTGGGAAAGTGTTAATGGCATCTATACCCAAATAGTCACAAAGAAAAAAAGTTCACTGGTTTTTAGTCCACAGTTCCCAATGGAAATGTAAACATGTGTGTATGGTGGAAATGTGCAGGAGTGGATGTGGAGGAGGCCAGAGAAGTCTAAAATAGTACTCGAAAGCAAACATTAGCAGAATAAGGCACGAGAGCAAAAGCTATGATAAGAAACCTCCCATTTTTAATTATTCCTTTTCCATTAACTGTCTACCTACACATGGGAACACTGGAATTAATCACTGAACTGAACTGAAGAACAAATAAAAAGTGATCAGAACATGAACTATCCATCAAGCGTCACTGCATTCGCTTGAGGGATGCTGCCTGGACTATACCCAGTTTCCTTTTGAAAAAACTCCGGTATGCTCAAATGGTTCCACAGAAGCTGTGCTCCTCCCTGCAAGGCTATTCTGTAGCACTCAGAACTATTCAGGAAAGGGCCACAAGAGACCTTGAAGGGCTAGTAGAAAAGGCAGTGCTGAGGACCATTATTTCAAAGTGCTGGAAGATCAGCCATCACTAAGAACATCTGCTACGCTACAACCTTCACAGCCACAAACTGAGGGATACATGAAATTCTTCCCCAGCCCTTCCTTCCATGAACTGAGACTGGCCTCCTACAAAATGAAAACATTCTTTGGAGAAAGGACAACAATTTTAACATTGCCACTCATTTTGACCCTAGTGAGAATGAGAAATATGAGACCAAGTGTAAAGATGATGTACAGAAAGATGAGGGGCTCTGGCACCTAACCAGAAAGCAAGAGAAAAATCCCCAATGTGGAGAGCTGTGAGGGGAAAAAAACAAAGAAAAGTAGATTAGAGTACAGGTCACAAATGCCACTCATTTCTACATACAAAATGAGGAACCGGTTCCTCTTTCTGTCAGCAAAGCTCTAGAACCCATGAAAAAGTCAAGAAAATTTGCACATCTATGCTGCATGTAATTTTCCATGACAAATTCACGATGATATTATTTTCTAGGACCCTTGGTGAGCTTCACTAGCCTGTTTAGTGTTTCTGATAGATGATCTAGTCCCAGGGTAGCTGAACTTTATGCCTAGTTTGGTTCAGAGATAAGTGGGTTCGCTTCAGTTGGATCCGTAAAGGTCAGATGAACAGAGGATCTGTGCATCCCATTCATTTTACCACCACAGTGATGCAGATGAGAAAAAAGGGCTGCTTCTTAGATTACTGTGAGATGGTTTCAAGATACCACTGCTGCAATCAGATGAGGCAAGGTTCAAGTTCAACAATGAAAACACTTGGTCTATATAAGCAACAGAAAAGCAAGAAATAAATTTCATTGAAGTTTTTTGGGGGGGTTTTGTTTTTTGTTTTTTGTTTTTTTGTATTCTAGGGAAGAGTCTACAGGGTGTTCAGGGTCTCACTACTAGATCAGACTCATAGTGATCCGCTTCTTTACAGCCACCTAAGAGCTGGGATTACAGGTGTGTGCCACTGCGCTCAGTCTCAATTGCCCTCTCAGTGTGCCCCAGGGTCAGGGCCAGCATGGCAGGTCTGGGAATTGAACCCCTGGCTGCTGTGCCTGCTTGCAGGTGCTTTAATCCGTTGAGTTATTTGACTGGCCTGGATCACTGAAGATTTTGATGAAGATTTTTTTCCCGGATAACTAAGCGAAGATACAGTTTCATGCCAGTAGATGAAATCAGATCAGACACATTTCCCACATTTTCCTATTCTTAAGGTCCTCAGTGACAGCAAAACCTGTTTTGCACCCACTAAACACCGGAGTATTAATTCTGGACTGTTAGGGATTTGCCCATGTAAATTATGCAGAAATTAATATTTTTATGGAGTAACTCTCAGTTTCCAAATACATGCCATTTCATGACACTTTGCCTGAACTAACAGTTATCTGATAGTTACCACTGTGGGTTTACTGGGTTCCTGACATGTACCCAGTGCCATGCCTGAAGTTCCATACACATGGCTATGGTTTAAATGTGACCCACTCCAATTCACATATTGAAACCTAATCCGCAATGATGGAATTTGGAAGTGAGGCTTTTGGACTATAATTATGTCACTAGGATGGAGCCCTTATTAGTGGGATTAGTGACCTTATGAAGGGACCGTAAGAGCTGCTTTTCCTTTTCTATTACATGAGGATGCAGTAAACATGCCCTCACCAGACACTGATTCTATCAGTACCTTGATCTTGGACTTTCCAGCCTCCAGAACTACAAAATATATTTGTTGTTTATAGGGCCCTCAGCTTGTGGTATTTTGTTAAAGAAGCCTGCATGGACTAAGACATAAATATGGCTTTTTAATGCATTTTATTCTTCCATGAAGCCTGCTAGATGGGTTATAAATATTTTCTTCACTTCTTAGACAAATAAAATTAACACTCAGAGAAGGTCAGTCACAGAGCAAATGACGGAACCAATAGAAAGAAATAGTCAAGTGTTCTGAGGGATATCATAACCCATGTGCACACTCTAAGACACCAAAAAGCAATCCATGCATTTGTACACAAAAAGAAATCTCTTGCTTCTGTCAATATGAGTAGCAGCACTACCATCTGGAGCAAGTTCATTACAACCTCTAAAATGACTAATTCAGCTAATTGTGCAGAGAGAAAAATCTCACATATTGAAAGGGACCTTGCCTAATTCCTGTGCCATCACAGGAGACAGCTCTGATTCAGCAGGCGCTTGATCCCATGTGGCAGAAGTGGGGAAGGGCTGCACAGTCTGTATTTTGTGAGGTGCTAGTGGGGGAGGGGGCTCATCCACCTTTTGGTTTTGAAATCCAGCTGAACCATCTGGGCCACATACCATGACATTCAGCCTCCTGATTTCCTTGGCATCATGTTCTAGTCACCTGAGTTAACCAGTCTCAGCATACCAGCCACATCCTGGCTAAGAAAGGACACCGTACCCTATTGTGCTTCAGAATTGGTAAAACCTGGAATGTCAGCGTGGCTTCAATAACGCCCAATCAACCTCCATTTAAAGTTAATTTAGGGTTTGGGGTGATCACAATGGGGTCCATCACTCAACTTTAACAAATCTAATCAACCAAGAAGCAAGCAATTCAGTGAGAACATAAGGACATATCACGTATGTTTCAAGAGCCTGTTTTTAAAAAAAGATTCCAAACATTTAGGAACATTTCAGTTCTCCCAGAAAGTTCTTGCTCTTATTGAACAAAGTCTTAATTAACTTAGCTCATCTTAAATCTCATTCCTTAATTCCCACAGCTGAGCACACTGCCTCTGTTAACCCCTGAAGTCTGGAGGAAATGGCATTGCATCGTGCGACAGAGCAAGCAAGTCTGAGCTGCTTAGTCATATTTCACTGGGTGGCACTGCTCCTGGCTCTGTGAACACGTCCTCGGATGTTTCCACAAAGCTCCTACTAAACAGTCACAAAGTCAGCAACAAATACTACTCTTCACTCAGAATTGGCCTCATTACCCACTGGTATTCCACTTACTAGAATACAGTGGGTGGCATCTGTACCCTGCCTGGCTTTAAATAATAGCTGCTCCCATTGATGTAAGAGAGAACCTAGGAGAACAACCTCTGCACTCTATTCCCTCCATTTCTCTGTATTGCAGTAATTTAGGGAACAACTTCTGACTTGTGCTAGTAGCTGAAACAACATGAGGTGTAAAGAAAAAAGCACTGATGTGGAGGCCAGAAAAATCTTGATTCCCGGTGGGCCAAATAACTCAGCGGATTAAAGTACCTGAAAGCAGGCGCAAGGGCTAGGGTTCAATTCCCCAGGCCTGCCGTGCCAGCCCTGTGCCAGCCCTGTCGCCTCACCACCACTGGGGAGCGCTGAGCCAGCGATTGAGACTGGATGTGGTGGTGTGCACCTGTAATCCCAGCTCTTGGGAGGCTGTAAATAGGCAGATCACTATGAGTCCGACCTAGTACTGAGACCCTGAACACCCTGTAGGCCCTTCCCTACAATGCAAAAAAGAAAGAAAGAAAGAAAGAAAGAAAGAAAGAAAGAAAGAAAGAAAGAAAGAAAGAAAGAAAGAAAATCTTGATTCCAATCCCAGCTTTGTCATGCTGAACAGTTGTAAGGACCTTAGTGAGGCAACACTCTTTTCCTCTGGAAAGCAAAGAGTGTCTTTCACCAAAGGTGCTCAGGGAGTGGCTGCTGGCCATCATCTGAATAGAGACTCAACGGAGCATCCTAGCTGGCTCCCCAAGGCCAGAATCTGGCCCTCCAATCTTAAGGCTCTTGAGAATGAATGCACTCAAGCTAGTCATGCGCACCCAAACCCAGTATGTAAGCTGAAATGCCAATGGCTTGAATTTTTGTTAAAATGAACTACTAAGGGGACTGGATACCCACATTTTACACCCAGAGTGCTCTCTCTCTCTCTGGACAGAAATCTACATGATAACCAAATCATAATTAGAAATGGATTGGGTTGTGCAGAATAAGAGCAAAGGAGTCTGGGGTATTACAGACTAACATAATTATTCCTTCTTTATAAGCTGATTTTTCAAAATGTCATTTTAAAATGACCTATTTATAAATTCTCGCTCTATCTCACTGCCACTGCACAGTGACATTTGGATTGTGATTGTGGATATTTTTAACCCTCTATGTTCTTTTGTTTCTGTGGATCTCGAAAGTCACTTTACATAACTAATATGGGCTCCTAGATGAACAGAACCTCCTAGGGCCAGAGCTCAGCCTCACAGAGCTCCTATGACCAGAGCCAAGCTCCAAGCTCAAGCCCTCATTTTTCCCTCCTTGTTTCAGATTCACCAAATCTACTTCTTGACATCTACAGCTGCATGACCATATGACACCTTAGGACTTCCGCTCTTCCCCATTAGCACTCTTTTACAGGAAGATCTGCTTTCTTCACAACAGACCCTTGTTTTCAGTTGAGCATTAAAAGTTCAGGAAAGAAGGAAATGAATGAGGAATGCTGTAGGCATCTTGGTGGGACTGGCACAGGGTTAAAAGAGAGGGCACAAAAGGGAACAACTGTTTTCAGATAATCTCACCAAAAGGAAGGTAGGTATGAGGGAAAAGGAAAGGCGACATCTCACCTGCTAATAGCACTTGCCAAGCTAAAGACAGGAAGCAGGGGCCCTAGAACCAGCTGCCTCAGTCAGTAGCCTCTGGGGCTCACCCCACCCCTCCTCCTGTGCTCCTGTCACCTGAGCTTTTGCGGGAGCCCCATTGGCTGCCAGTTTTAAAGAGTGGGTGGGTGAAGCCTCAGCTGCTGGAATGTCCATTGCCAGAATTGGGGGTGCCCTCCCCAACACCACTACCCTTCACAAAAGGGACTGGCTTCCCAGTGTTCCAAATTGGAATGTGGAACACATTTTTTTTTCCCAGAAACATAGCATTGCACCTGCCACTCAGTCTCTGGGAGTTCTATAGTTTAGCCACATTAAGTATTAAACAGGCTGTTACGGGCCAGCCAGAAAATGGAATCACATGTACAACCTTGTTTCTATGGGAAAATGTTTCCTGTGTTCCTAACAATAACACAAGCAAATGTCTGGAAAACTTGTCAGGAGTAGTAGCACACCTGGCACACTCATACTATTTATTTTAGAACTGTGATGCGAGACCCAAGGTAAAGACAGGAGTTTTCAGAAATGTCAGTACCTGACAGCTCCTTTCAGCCTGTTTTTGTTTTTTTTTGTTTTGTTTTGTTTTGTTTTGTTTTTGCGGAACCGGGGATTGAACTCAGATCCTTGCGTTTGCCAGTCAAGCGCTTATCCTACTGAGCCATCTCCCCGGCCCCTTTCAGCCTGTTTAACAGTCCAGACAGTTAGGGAAGAGGATCACCTATGAAGAGAGGGTTCTTCCTGTCTCTAGTTTTCTGCGAGCTTCTGACGACGTAGGGTTGCAGTCCTTCAGCCTAAGCAGAACCAGTCAATGCATTATGAATTCCAGGTGCAGCAGAGACAGCTGGTGGATGAGCACTACCATCAGAGAGAGGCGAGGACCCCACACCAAGGAAGTGCTACAAGTTGCTTTAGGTAGCAACTCCTGTGGTACTTTTTGTCCATCCTCCTTCACTGAGCTACCCTCAGTAGCTACCCTATTACTTTCTTCTGAAAAGCTCTAGCCTTATGTCATGCTACACCCTGAATCCTTCCAAGATCTACCAGCAGGACCGTATTTTTTTCTTCTGTGGGTATTAAGATTATTCCTGAACCTCCAATTAGAGAGTGAAGTCCAAATTCATCACCAACCTGGCCCAGTATCCAACATAGATGAAATACTTAAAAAATAATCATTCACTAGTTGACTGACAGGAGGCTTTTTCAAAGAGATTTACATCGAGATTATGCCTAAAACATAAGCTGCATGATATGGGGATAAATTTGTGCCCACTTCTATGACCTTAGTGCCTAAGAGAGTGCCTGTCACATAACAAGAGTTCAGAGATATTTCATTAATTAAAGCTTAGACACTCTCGCCAGTAGGCAATTAATCATAAGAAAAACCATTGCAGGAAGTATAATAAACTCAAAGAAGTAACACTCAGGAAAGAAAAAATCAATTTCCATATAACTTTCCAGGAAAGCTCCATTATCTCCACTGAGATACACACATACTCATCTGCAAAATGAAGCCCTTTGATGGTGAAGTGGCCAGAGTTGCTTCTAACTCCTGGGCTGTGGATTTTCTGAGCCATGCACCACGTATGGGCAACATCTATAGTTGCTGGCCTGTCCCAGGCAATAGAGGATCCTTGAAGCCTCATCATAGATGCCGGGACCTAAGTATTACAGAAAAGGGAAGCACAAAAGGACTGTGGCACTTTGCTACTTTCCCAAAATTGGCTATATCTTTAACTGTTTTGTAGTAAAATGGCATAAATGACAAACACCACAGCATGCACTTTTCACACCCATACTCTAAAACTGGCTTCACGTTGCAGCCAGAACACAGTAGGACACGGCAAAGAACTTGCCAGAAACAAGAAGGCGTAACACGCAACTTGAAAGACGACAAATCACTTGCCTAAAGTCCTTCTAACCCCAGCTAATCTGAGTGGGCAAGATGTGCCACAGTTCCTAGAGTTTTCTTTCTTTATGGGTCCCCTTCAGTAATTGAATTGGCAATGACTTTTGGCACTTCTCACTTAGAGCTCCGTGTAAGCCACTTTTTCTAAAGTATGTCATTTTCAGAGACACCCACCAGTGCCTAACAGACACCATTTAATTAATTAGTTAATTAAATGACTAGTCAGCTTTACTCCGACTTATTACACGTAGGGTTTGTACCTTGAAAACAAGCCAAACACTGTGGGATGGGCACTCCGAAGCTCAGCTGTCAGAGACATGAGCAGTGGCGCCTGTGGTTAGCATCCGTATCTGTCAAAGAATAGCAATTCTGAAACCCAGCAAAATAATGAACGGACCCCAGCCAAGGACCGTCTAAATGGTCAAGTCTACCCTCCTTAGGCCAGCATCCACATTTCTTCCCAAGCTGGCCCCACCCTGGCAAGCCCAATACTCCTCACCATCATCTCATTGTACGTATCTAATGCACACTGCTTCTTCTACTGGGCTTCACTCTGATATTTCTACTTCTCCTCAACCACCTAAACCCTAGCTCTTCATCAGGGCCCAGTCCACCAATTTACTCCCAATGGTACTCTGTGCACAACTACACAATCAGCTTCCCTACTTATGAGCTCACAGGTACACCAATCCTTAAAGCATGGAGCCACTAACTGGTGACCTACCCATATGCAACCATACACTGTTAAATTGCACCCTTTCACACAGTCAAAGAAAGGAGCCCACACTGTATTAGTTGTACAGACAGCAAACAAGAACTTGCTGAATGTCACCTTTTCTTCCTAATCCAAAATGCAAACAGATTCCTCTTTCACCAGAAACATATGCCCTGTTGGCACACCTTTTCTCAGAAAAAAAGGGGAGGGGGAGACTTTCTAGTAGAATTTGACAAATCAGGGCTCGTATTTTTTTTTATCTCTTAGTAAAATAAGTACTATTTCTGAACGAATCTGATTGAGAAAAGCTAGGAATACTAACAAAACATTTATCTCACCAAGAGGAAACAAGGTTACTGCATGATCACTCTGAAAATAGTCCCAGGAAATCATCATAGGCCAAGCTCACACCCTGGCAGCTCAATGAAATCAAGAAACTTTGGGTGACATTAGCAACAAGAAGCGGCCTGAGGACTGGAAAAGCCAAGAAGAGCGTTCAAATGGCAGCATGTGACCTAACCTCTCGCATCTGTTTTTGTTCTTCTTTTTAAAAAACTTGCTGTGTTTTTGTTTTTGTTTTGTTTTTTGAAACAGGATCTCACTGGGTAGTTCAGGCTGGCCTTGAACTCACGTCGACCCTGGTGCCCCAGCCTCCTGATGGCTGGGATTACAGGTGTGCACCAATGTACCCTAGCAACTTTTTAAAAAAATTTTAAAAAATATAACACAGATGCTTTAGTTTAACATAAAGAACCTGAGTAATGAGTGTTATGTTACTGGAGACCTAGCTTTAAAAAAAAATACTTGTTGCATTTTCACTCACTGTAGTCATTTCTATGCATAAAACTCAACCCTTAATAATAGACATATAGACAGTTTTTATATAAATTATCTAAAAGAAAATAAATTTGTAAGGGCCAGCGCTATAGCTCAGCAGACTAAGCGTTTGCTTAGGTAAGTGCAGGGGCCAGGGTTTGATCTCTGGCTCCGCATCCCACGCCAGCCCCACCTCCCGGGCATGCTGAGCCAGCAATGGAGTCTGGGCATGGTGGTGCATGCCTGTAATCCCAGCAGTAGGGAGGCAGAAATCAGGAGGATCACTTACAAGTCTGGGCTGTGTAGTGAGACCCTGCACCAAAAAAAAAAAAAAAGAAAAAATTTATAGTACTGGGGATTGAACCCAGATCTTTACACTGGGCCACATCCAGTTTCTTGGTGTTTTTAGGTTTTTCTTTCTTTGTGCAAGATCTCAGAACACAGCTCAAACTCATGATTCTCCTATTTGCAGCCTCCCCAGTGCTTGGATTATAGGCATGTGCCAACATGCCTGGACTGAATCGCTGGCTCAACACGCACGGGGGCAGAGCTGGCATGGCTTGTGATGCCAGGAATCAAATTGCTTTTCTTACACAGTGTCTCACTAAGTTGTTCAGATGAGGCTCAAACTTGCAATTCTCCTGCCTTAGCCTTCCAAGTGCTAAGATTAAAGACATGCGCCACCGTGGCCAACCGAAAAGAAATTTTTTTTAATTATTTCTATTCAAAAATCTATTACCTATCCAATAAATATTTATTGAATGCCTGGTATCTGTCAGGCATTTGTGCATAAACTTGTTTTAAAATGAGATAATCCCAGCACTCAAGAGGCTGAGACAGGAAGATCGCCATGAATTGAAGACCAAATTGGGCTGTAAGCAAGTTTGAGGTCAACTTTTGCTACATAGTGAAAGCCTGTCTCAAAAAAGAAAAAAGAGAAAGAAGACACTATATAAAATCTAACAAATGAAAAAGTCACAAATAGGCGCACCAATCCCTAAACCGCTGGCTTCCATTTTGTTGTCTTTTCTTGAAGGTGATCTTTCTAAAATCCCAAATCAAGATTTTTTTCCAAAATTTAACACATTCCCAAATAGTAGCCTGAGGGCTGAGGAGATGGCTCAGTAGAATAAGCATTTGTCTGGCTAGTGCAAGGGCCTGAGGTCAATCCCCGGTTCCGCAAAAAAAAAAAAAAAAAAAAGGAATTCTACCAAATAGCCTGTCTTGGAACTGATTAAGTTACAGTATTAATGTTTATCTACACTATAACAATTACTCATTTTCTCAAAAAAGTTGTTAACTTTCTCTTGTTAATAAAATATTACATTCTCTTCATTTGTATATATTTCTCAGAAATTATTGGTGAATGTCCCTATTTTGCTATTGAGCTAGGCAGAAAGTACAACCATAAGACAGAATGTTTCCTAGTGTTCAGGCCTGCTTTTCTCATCATAAAAATGTGACCAGCTTGACACCTGACAGCTGCCTCTTACTGTCCACATTTCTAAGGAGCAGAAAGTATCTGTGTTATTGTCTCGGCTGGGACAAGTCCTTAATAGCAGCTTAACTTGCTGCTTTGCAAAATGCCACTTTTGGTCTCACCTAATTTAATTTCATTCTTTTCCCTATTGTATTATCCAATCCTTCAATTGATATATCTGCTCTCTGTAATAATATCCAAGTCCCCCAAAAAGTGTAAAACCGGGATTTTCCTCTATTTGTCTAGGCACAACCTAATTAGGAAAGTAAATCTGCCAGAAGTCAAATGCAAAGGATGTGTGGCTATCTGTTGTGTTGGATTAGTCACATCTCTGAGCCCACTGGTCTCCCTGGGTTGGCGTCCAGGTTGCAGTCTGACAAAGGCTGGAGCTAATCAGGCAGAGAATGATCACAGTGGAAGGGGCAAAGTCATCAGCAATCACTGTGCTGGCAACGGGCATCGGCTCTTAGACTGACGCTTGGGGGTCGCCTCCGTGTCACATATGACCAAATTAGAATGGAGCTGAGTAGGGGACAGCTGGCCAAGATTGTGTGGTATTAATAAAGAGCCATATTGTGCTCTGTTGCCCCCAGAAAGAGCCTGGATTTGAGTCAACATTAAAATAAAATTAGATCGAGTTTGATTTGAAATAAGATAATTTACATCTCCAGTCTGGAAGATTCCACAGATCAAATTTTCTTTTCCTATGTATTTGGTACATTCAACGCAAATCAGAAACAATGTGTTTCCTTTTTAGGTATTATGTGCTGTGCTTTTTTGAAAAATGGAGGCATTGATTCTGATTTCCCCTCTCAACTATGCCCAATTCAACAGGTTTATTACTTATTTCCTGAGTGCAAAGGAGGAGTTTTTATCAGTCATCACCAAAAATAAAAGACCATTCACTGAAATGTTTAATTTAATTAAAATGATAAGCATCTTTCTCTGGAGTATATTTTAAATTTTTGATATATTTTAATTATAAAATAAATATACCTGTTGGAAAAGACACAAACTTCTGACTACTTCATTCAGTTGAACATGGGAAACTGGCAATACTCTTTTCTCACATTCTCCCAGTTTATATGTAGACTAGAAAGGAATGAAAAGCTTTCCTGATTTTTCAACTCCAACAGGAATCCATCCAAACTGTTGCTATTATTAGAACGCAAAATGGTAGCTAAAGAAGTTACTGTGGTTAACAACTGAATAATTCATAGTCTCTGAAGAATTCGGTTGCTTTCTCTTCTCCACTTCCTCTTTATGACTGGCTCGCCAAATACATTTCTAGTCTTGTGTTGTTAGGAAACCATATATAAACTGTTTGAATCCGTTAAAAAAAAAAACAGCCTGGCTAAGCACTGAAAACAACAGCAAAACAATAAGCAGAAAACAAGCACTATTACAATCAGTTCTTAAAACTCTTAAGATCACATATATAGTGTCTATCAGTATAGTTACAAATTCCCATCTGTGCTCTGTAGCTCTCACTGGGCTGGAGTATCCCTGACAATTAAATTGTCTTTGTATAGCCTTCTGAATAAAATATACAAATTAAATGAAATATGAATGATTTGAAACACGTCTCAACACACTTAAATTCTTTTCTATGTGGAGAGGCATTGAGAATTTCAAGTTTGGGGGTTACCTTTGATTTTTGAAAGCATTCTTCCAAACATTAAGCAGTCTATGCCAAATAGAGTATGGACCTGAGGCACAAGAGGGCTAGATGCGTGCGTGTCTTCTATTCCACGTTTCACCCCTCTCAATTCACAATGTAACTAAGGTGAGACCTCAGGACCCAGCCATGTCCTAAAGTTTATCCTTCCCAGTATCTAATTTGTTTAAATGTTAAGATTACAGGAGGAAATGAGTCTGAAAAGCAGTGACTTACTTATTAGAAACAATTAATTACCTTAACATAACTGAACTACTTGAACTTTTTTGGTAACACAGTACCATTTGTAACTATCAGTCTCCTAGAATGCATTAAAATCCCAATGAGAAACTAGTTTTCTCCGAGAGTTGGTGCAGGCCCTGTTGCTTAACCTGTCTCCTCTCATCTAATTCTAGGGGCGGCACACACTTCATGAGTAGTATAACCTGTCACTACCATGGACGAGATTCACAGATACCTAATATGGGGCCACCCCAAGTCAGTCCAAGTCTAAAGATAAAACTACTACCCTCTGCATTACCATACTACTTTTCAGGAAAAAAAAAAAGGCCACCCTGCCAGAAATCAAAGCCAGACCACAACAGGGAAAGAACCAAATTCTAGGTACTAGAGGCACACAGTGTGTGTCTGAAGCAACAGCCCCAGACAGAGAAGGCAGGAGTCTGCTTTTCATAGTTTTTCTGTCTCCTTTGCTTACATATTTTTCATATCATATTTTCCATGATAGCTAGATTGATTGATTTATACTTTCTGCTTTTGCAGCTGTGTCTATAGTACTCCCTCTTTTTCCTTTATCATCATATTCTATTTAGATGCTGACTTCCGGTTTACAAAGTATTCCCACATACCTCATCTATCATAACTTTCTACTTCTCATCAGCTTTGGAACGATCACCAGGTTACCCATAATACTAACATACACTTGGATAAGGAAAAGCCATCTGTCTCTCGATGAGGCAGTCTTCCAGGAATAAATTCCAAGTGTTGGTGCAAAGAAGGGATGTTTCACTTTCAGCCCGATGTTCTCCAATTACTTGTTCTATCAACCACTCATTTAGTACATGTGGTGCCTCAGTTCTCAAACTTGATTCTTTCCACAATTCTGGTCACAAACTGAGTTGGATACAAGCCAAAATAAATTCAATGGTTATGTTCAATGTCGACTTTCTGGGGAAATTAGACTCAGTTCTTGTCTGGTTCAGTTTGCAATTAGCATGGTGGAGAGAATTGAGTTTGTGAACTGAGGTACCCCTGGAAGCACTTACTGAGTCTGCTATGTGTCATATTCTCTTTTTTCCATAATTGTATTGAGAAACAAATAGCAATGAGACAGTTTCAAATCAAATCGCCAGGACAGTTTCAATAATTAACACACTGCATACATTCTTCTTAGTGGTTAATTGCTGTACAAGATGTGGACATGATATCCTATTTACAAATACCATTAGAACAAATCACTCTATTCATTAAGAGAATGTAACTATATATGTATCCTAACCATTTTGAATACACAGATACCAAATGGACATTCATCTGTATCCCCTTTTTTTGTTAAGTTCCATCATTTAAATATTACAGGTGTATGTGTCATATTCTAACCTGGTTGACTGACCCGGTGATGAGGATAGTGAAATTTTGGTCCCTGCCTTTGAGAAGTTCCCAGATTAGCAGACAGATTACTGACAGATAACCGTAACCATATCGAGAGTGGATGAGCAGTATAAAGGTAGCTTGGTACAAGAGATTATGCAGAAGTGGACACAAACTCTACTCCAGCAGACATTCGATCTGAGGCTGAGAAGAAAGCTTACTATCTCTTTCTTTATGGTTTCTCAGCCAGGTGGTAGCTGCCTGAAGTGGCTAAATGCTGAACTCTGGATAAATGCAGGAAAGCTTCCCAAGTCTGGCTATATATCAGAAGCTGTTCCAGAGCTTTCACAAAATCAATCACCAGCCTTGATCACTTCAGAAAACTGCCCAGGGCCAGGAATATAGCTCAGTGGCATAGGTGCCTGCCTGGAAAGCACAAGGTCCTAAGTTCGATTCCCAGTCCCAAAATAAAAGGAAATTTAAAGAAAGATTGGTAATCCAGAAAACTGCTAAGAGAAACTACTAAAGCTGAACATATAACCCTGTGATCTACAAGTTCTACTACTATATATAAATTCAACAAATGTGGCTATGTGCTGTATAGGAGGCACCCATGGGATGTCTAAGACAGCCCTGCTCACATGAGCCAAAGACTGGAAAGAGCCTAGATGCCTAGCAACAAGTGAATAGAAAAAAATTATGGTGTATCTGTATCATGAAATACCATTCAGAAACAAAGAAATGAACTGCTGGTACCTGCAATAACATGGATGGCTAGTATGAATATTATGCTAATTAGAGGAAACCTTATATAAATGAATGTATACTGCATGATTCTATTCAGATAAGGTAAAACTGGGAAAAAAAGCAAGGTCTTGTCTTAGAAGCCAGAGTGCTAATGTGACTGGGAAGGGGTGCAAGAGTGGCTCTAGGTGCCAATACTGTTGTATTTCTTAATCTGAATGCAGATTATAAGGGTGTGCTCAGAAAGATTCATAAAACTAGTTAGATATAAAACAGTTAAGAGAACCATGCTACTAATTTCTATTAGTTCATTGAAAAGAAAGGTTTGTGCTTATATTGCTTGATCCATTTTTCATGCTATTATCTCATAATCTGTGCAACCACTTTGAAAATAACAATACGCAATGTATTAACCACTGTTGCTGTCCTTCTATCTTGTTTTGAAATTTTAGCATTGTTTTTGTTTTTTCTCTTTCAAATAATAAACACACAAATACTCAGGATTTATGCAAGTTCCTAAAGTATGTTATATCTCACTATAAAGTTGACTAAAAATTGTTAAAAAAAAAAAAAAAGAAAGAAATAGGGGCCGGGGAGATAGCTCAGTAGAACAAGCGCTTGCCCGGCAAGCACAAGGGCCTGAGTGCAATCCCTGGTTCTGAAAAAGAAGAAGAAGAAGAAGAAGAAGAAGAAGAAGAAGAAGAAGAAGAAGAAGAAGAAGAAGAAGAAGAAGAAGAAGAAGAAGAAGAAGAAGAAGTAT
>NW_004524743.1:1310066-1329955 GCF_000260255.1 Octodon degus
AAGAAGAAGAAGAAGAAGAAGAAGAAGAAGAAGAAGAAGAAGAAGAAGAAGAAGAAGAAGAAGAAGAAGAAGAAGAAGAAGAAGAAGAAGTATGAGTCTAGATGAGTTAACTCAGAATCTCAGGGCGATGAAACTCCAACCCTAATATACAGCATTCTGCAAAGTGTGGTATTGCTGTGCTTAGCAATCGCTCCTTAGAGCCAACAGTCTGACCCACAAGAAAGTGAGTGAATTCCTGAGCAACCTACGTGGAGGATGGCGTCCTGGCTCTGCTTCATACTGGAAGCAGAAGGCATTTGTCCGGATAATCCCCAAACTTTAGTTTCCACCTCTGTATAGTGGTCGCAATGCACCCTGCCTCCCAGGACTGTTGTAAGATAATATACTTAAAATCCCTAACGTAGTGGCTGGCGCACAGTTTCTGGAAAATTGGTAGATACTCCTTTTTCTCCTTCACAGCTAAGTTCCTAAGCATGGTGATAAACAGGTTGCAGTCAATGCACAGTACCCAAGCTCTCCAATTACTCTCACTGAATGAGTTTCTAAAGACTGAAGTAATACTATACTTGAGGCTAATGATGTCAAATGAACATTGGAAATGCCTTGGCCTGCCCCCTCACACTATGCAGCATCTGCTGTCTCTAAGAGTGATGGGCAAGGAGGCTGATCCTAGGAAGACACAAACCAAGACCCTCCTAGGCAAAACTTGGCTCCTGTCCTCATCTCTAACCACAGCACCAGCCCTTCACCACCGAATACAGGGCCCAAGTATAAACTGGTAAAAAGAATAGAAAAAAATATTAACCTGAAAGACAATCTATCCATAAAGTGTGCCAAATGAAATCACTTTGCACAAAATGCCATGTTTTAGTGAAAACAAATAAACAAAAGAAAACCCGAACTAAAAGCAGACGATCTGAGTTAGAGCTTTGACTCTACCAGTGGTGAGCTGTGTGACAGCAGGTAACTAAACTTTTCTGTTTCTTCGTCAGATAAAAGAAATACCATCTCTCCTGCATCCTTTATAAAAGTGCTGTGAATTTGAGATAAGATAAATAAAAAGTATTCCAAATAAATAAATAAATAAATAAATAAATAAAGCACCAAAGAAATGTAAGGTGGGAATACTAGCTGGAAATTTACTTTGTTCCAAACTGTAATCATCTTCCCCTGACACCCCAGACTGAAAGAGACACTCTTGCTGTAACTGCTCTGAGCACACCAGGAACTTACACTGGCCTGAAGCTTGCTTATGTAAGAAGGGACTGCAGCACTGCCTGGCATGTAGCGTAATACTTTGCTTAAGAGCAGTCCTAGGAACTGCCTCTGCTGAGGTCCAAGGGCAGGCCCAGGCCTCACAGTTTGGACAGAGGTGCTTTCAGTCACAGAACAGGGAGCTGTGGCTGGAGCAAATGATGTCATCAAAGCTCCTCTTACTATGGCCAATGTCAAAATTCAGATTGGAAGTTCAAGGACAAACTGTGGGTTCTGTAGGCAAATGTAAGTTAAAAGAGCGATTTGGACCTTAGACGCTTATCTTAAAAATTATTAATGCTTTACCAAACATCAACTGAAATTTATCCTACTCTGTAAAGTTGTTTGCTTTATGTGAGGTTTTTGTTGACAAAAATATATATTAATTGTATAGAAAAAATTCCCTGACTGTATTTTTACTCACACTACACATTAGGAAAGGGGACAAAAATCATGTGAGTCATCCCTATGCCCAGAAGCAGTAACAAACCAACAGTAAAAATATAAAATATTTGAAGAGACAGAGATAAAGTTGAGAGCTCTCCACTGTAGAGCTAAGAAACGAAATAACTCGAATACCTGTTGGGTTCCTAAATGACTGGAAAATGGAAACTCGAAATTAAGTACTGGAGCTTTGGAGCACCTTGTGGAGCACAGGTCTTTTCAAAGATACAAAGCAGTCCTGCGACAGAGCTGTGTAAAACATCCCCTGTTGTTGGGAGGGCATCAAATTAACAGCAAAAATAGTACTGTGGACTCTTGCTCTGGTTCCGGGGGGAAGAAAGAATCCGGTCTGATGCAAACCCTGCGGCTAGAGCCGGACAACTCGTCCCTAAGTTTGGCGCGTCCTAGCTTTGCGCCCTCGCCCCCACCCCCAGCGCCCAGAGCTCAGTGCACAGAGAGGCCCTGGCGGAGAAGCGACCCGCGACAGCGTCTGGGAACCCCGGCGATGGGAGGAAGGGCGGCTCCTCTCCAACTACGGTCTCTCGACACCCAGCCCCAGGCCCTCGGTGCTCCCCTTCCCCTGACCCTTTGCCCCCGGGCAGGTCACCTGGCTCAGCCGCTGCCCGCCTGTCCTCCGGCTGCTTGCTCCCTCTAGCCGCGCTGCCGCCGCCGCCTCCTGGACGCGGCTCACCCTCCCGAGTCACGGGGCCGGCGAGCGGGCAGGCGAGCCCGTGCCAAGGCTGCGGGAACCGTTCTACCCAGCCAGAGCTGGGACCCTGCCCTGAGCACCGTCGTCACCAGGGCGAAACTGGAGAGCTGGGCTCGGCTCGCCCGAGCGGGGAGGGGCGGCTGCAACTTTGCTCCTGGACGCGGGGGAGGAGGGGGCGCCCGTCTCCAAACTCCTTGCCGCGCAGGCAGTCTCTCCAGTCCAGGGAATTTTTTAAAATGTTTTTTCCCCCTAATCTAAAAGGAAATCAGATTCTTGCCCTCAAGTTCTTGCTGCCGGAGCTGTGCGGCTCGGCTGGCAGGGGACCGCGGGGCCGAAGGAGGGGTGTGGGTGGCGCGCCCCGCGGGGTACGCTGGTGGCAAGGAGGCGAGGGCGCGCGGAGTGGCGGCGGCGGAGGGAGCAGCTACCCCTGAGCTGCCAGCAAGGCTCCTCCCGACCCCGCTCGGCTGCCCGCGCTGACCCGCTCCAGCCTGGCCTGAAGGGACTGGGCCAGAGGCGGGGAAGCAATGACCCGGACCTGGATCGCAGAAGTAGGAACTGGAAGTGACAGCGGCGCAGGGCAGCAGCAGCAGCAGCAGCAGCAGCAGCAGCAGCAGCAGCAGCAGCAACAGCAGCAGCAGCAACAGCAGCAGCAGCCGCCCGGGGCAGCCGCGGCAGCAACAAAAGCCGCGGTGGAGCGGTGGCGGCCAAACTGCGCATGCTGCTGCCGCCCAGCTGAGTCCTGAGCGCAGGGCTCCTGGCGCCTGGCTGGCCGCGGAACCCTGCCAGAGCCCCCGGTAGCACTCTGGGACTCACGGACTAGCCATTTCCAGTGGCAGCCCGTTTTCTCTCCCACCTCCACGTTGCAACTCAGAACCCCCAGGCTGTTTCCACAGCCGCTGAGACCCCCCAAGCAGAGAAGCCCTCATAGCCGCTCACAGACCTTCCTTCCCTACAAGGAACAGCCCCATGGAGGGAGAATTAAGGGTTGCTGATAGATGGCAAATATTTCTAACCTGACCTGAAGTCCAATTTTTGCAGAAACACAACTCAGTTTGTAAAAGACTAGTATAGCCACAGTCATGGATGGTATTTAATTAACTCTTAGAAATTCCATTAAGAATGTCAGATTTGATGGGGGCGGGGGCAGCAGGGCTTACCAAAATCCGCTTTAGTCCTTGCACTACTCAAATTGAGCATCTAAAAATGCAGAGCTTTGCCCAACGGAAGCAGATGGAAAGCAGCCAGTTCAAAGCAGAGCCAAACCATGAGACATCACCCAACTCTACTGCAGTCATCACTTTCCGGATGAGTCAACTGAGGCCTAGAGAGGAGGTCCGTGGCTGCACACAGGTGGCAGAGTCAGGGCTTGAAGCGAGGTCTGTTGTACCAACACAACCTCGGGTTAGTTGCCTGTCCTTGTGCCTACCCTGCTGGGGCATGCTGCTGTCCTGCAGCTGGAACTGGCCAATGGCAGGTGTCACCTTCACTCTTGGTCATGAGAGCTACCATGCCTGCAGGACAGCCTCCATGAGCCCCTGGGAAATGGCAAGTCTGCCACCCCTCACTTTGGGAAGGGCCCCCATGTTCCTCCCTGACAAGGCATATGGAGTGACTCAGGGAGACAGGAGGGAGAGGGGGTAGGGAAAAATACTACTCCCAGCTGCTGTTGGAAGAAAGGAGAGGGACAGGGAGAGAGACAGAGAGAAAAGGAGAGAGAGAGAAACTGAGGGAGAGCGAGAGCATAACTGCACATCCATTCAACAAGATCCTTCAATAACAAAATATCTTTTTGTGAAGTAAGAAGTTCTATGGGCTCCCTCCCCACAGGTGGGTGGTAGTGGTGATAAAGGACAAAGCGGCAGCACCTGCTGAGGATGAGGCAGGAGAATGGCTTGGGTAAGAGCAAAGCCACAAGGCTAGAGATGTTGCACACCAGTGGGTCTGTGGCCCTTGCTAGAGCAAGCACAGGCAGAGAGCCACCACCCAGGGCACTCCTGATTGACTGGAAGGATTGTACATAATGTGGTTATGACTCCTGCCGAGTCCAGAGACAACACATCAGAAAAACAAAAACTGACTTAAAAGGCCCACTATTGCTAGAATTTCTATTGTTGAGAGACTTCAGTGACCCTATCTAGAAATGAGAATGTTTCCATATGTTTTGAAAGTTTTTAGTTAAGACCTAAATATTCTTCCTGTCTTCTCCATTCTGTAAAATAATAAGATACATTTGGTTCAAAAATATAAAGGAATGAAAGGATTCCAATTCACTGGGAAATGTCAAGTATAAATTACAACGAAAAATTAAATGTCACTTTCATCCTTCAGTTTAGCAATCATTAAAGATAAATAATATCTAATATGATCAGACACATAAGGAAAAAGATACATTATTGGTGGGAGTGTAACTTGGTATATAGCATTTTGTAGGAGAATTTGACACCATCTATCAAAATTTGTCATAATAATTGCATTTCCATTGAGAAATATGTTTCAAGAATAACCATAAAAGTGCACAAATTTTCATGTGCATATACAACATGCCGCACTAAGGTTTATCCCAGGAATGGAAAATTGGTTTAATATATGAAAATCCATCAATGCAATACAACACACAAATATAATAAATTACTAAAGCAAATGATCATCTTACCTGAGGCTGAAAAAACATTTGACAAAATCCAGTGCTTTTTCATGAACTAAACAATGCACACACACACACACACACACACACACAAACAAACCCCAAATGATGAGGACTGTAAAGGAACCTTCTCGGCTTGCTGAAGGACATTTGAAAAACATGCATACAAATAACACCATGCTTACTGCCAAGGGATGGAAAGCTTTCTCCTTAAGACTAGAGACAAGGCTGTTGTTGTGACTTCTCCTTTTAAACATTGTGCTAGAAGTTCTTGCCAGACAAATTAAGAATGAAAATAAAAGGCATCTAGATCACAAATGAAGAAGTAAAGCCATCTCTGTTCATAGAGGACGTAATCTCATATAAGAAAACTATAAAGTATCACCCAGAAAAAGCCTCTTAGAACTAATGAGCAATTCCTACAAAGTTAAAGGATATAAGTATAAAAAAATCAATTGCATTTCTACATACTTTCAGTGAAAAATCCAATTATAAAATTAAGAACACCATTCCATATGTAATAGCATCAAGGAGAATAAAATACTGTATTTTGAAATACATTGAGCCAGGGAGGTACAAGAAATGTACACTGAAAACTACAAAACACTGTTGAATGAAACTAATGAAGGTTTAAGTAAACAGAAAGATATCCTGTGTTTATGGAACCAAACCCTGTTATTGAGGTGGGAGCATTTCTGAAGGCCTTCTGCAGAGTGAACACAGTCCATGCATGGGCAGAAATGGGCAAGCTGGCACTAAAATTGACACGGACATGCAGGACACCCAGACTATGCCATCTATGAATAGAGATAGCTTTGCTTTTCCCTTTGTAAGCTGGATGCCTTTTTTTTTTTTTTTTTTTTTTTTTGGCAGAACCAGGGATTGAACTCAGGACCTTGAGCTTGCCAGGCAAACGCTTATTCTACTGAGCTAACTCCCTGGCCCCACCTTTTATTTTCATTCCTAATTTGTCCAGCTAGAAACCTCTAGCACAGTATTTAACAGAAAGGATCAGAACAACAGTCAAAATAATTTCAAAAATGAAAGTGTGAGTTGGAGGACTTACACCTTTTGATTAGACGGCTTACTGCAAAGCTATACAAGTCAATTCAATGAAAGAAAAAAATTTCAATAAATGGTGATTTTTAAAAAACTGCACATGCCCATGCAAAACAATTCATTTGGAACTTTACCTCTTGCCATATACAGAGATTAATTCAAAATGGATCAAAGAACCCAGCACTCAGGAGGCTGAGACAAGAGGATCATGGTGAGTTGGCAGCCAGCCTGGGCTACATAAGTGAGTTCAGGCCAGCCCACACTACATAGCAAAACTCTGTCTCAAAAAAAAAAAGTCATGGCTGGCAAGATGGCTCAGAGGACTAAATGCCTACTTAGGCAAGTGCAGGGACTGGGGTTCCATCCCCGGCACTACACTTGAGGGTGGCATTTTGTTCCAGCGTCTCAGCAGACCTCCCTCTTCAGTCACCAGCTGTGACCATATGAGAACACAAAGGTGGCGGTCACTTGGAGAGGCCAGTATTCAGCCTGGCAGTGTCCCTCTACATCTCTGGTTGCCTTTTTCTGAATTTCCAATCTGACCGTTTCAAGCTGGCATTCTTTCTTTAGATACATATGGTATTTTAGGGGAAGAATCAAGCCCTTTCTTTCTTACTTTTTATACATTTACAATTTTGTGGCATCGACAAAAATCCACTAGGCATTGCAGGCACTGTGCTAGGCCCTGTGGGCCTGGGAGATTCTTCATCTAGGGCCATTCATAAGTCTTTGCATTTGGGTCTCTTTGGCAACTACTTAGAAGCTTGAGACAGCATGGTCGATATCCGTGGCTCCCTGGGCTCCCCACCTCTGCTTTCAGTTTCATTCCTTATGTAGAGATTTTGTGAGCCTTTCCAGAGTTCTAGGAGTGCCTCCATATGGCTTCTAAAGATCCTTTCCAGGCAGGATTCTTCCCACAACAATACAAAGAACACCTGGTCACATTGCAGGAGGCAGCTAGCGTGCATGTTTGTGTGCTGTGAAATACTAAGTGCCTTCGATGCATTTGCTCCTGTGATCCTTGAAACAGTCGCCTGCAGCAGGCAGTGCTAATGTTCCCATTACACAGATAGGAAACAGGAGCGTGGGGATGGCAGGTAACTTTTCCCAGTGCTACACACTCAGTGACTGACTGAGCCAAGACTTCAACTCACATCTATCAACCTAGAGAAGGCGTATGCTTACCCGTAACAGCAGATACCGCCTTATCACGATGTTCATAGCATGTGCAGTCAGCCTGAATTATCAAAAGGAGACAAAAATATGCCCAACGCCTTTTGAGAAGACAAAAAAGTGCTATATATTTTTTAAAAAGACTTCTACCCAAAGCGAATAGAAATATTTTAAGCACTCATGCTTAAAAGAGTAAGTAAGCACTACTTATCAGAAAAATCCCTAACAATGCCAGACCCAGGAGGGGCTTCGGTATCATCTAGTATTCTTAGAACTGCAAAGACACTCAGTATACTTTCTGGCAGCTTCAGAACTCAAAAATCATTGGCAACTCCACCATGTTTTCATTTGAAAAATTAAAAAAAGAAAATGGGGCTGGAGAGATGGCTCAGTGGTCTAAAGCACCTACTTGAAACAAGCTTGGCAATGCACAGGGACCGCGGTTCAATCCCCCAGCAAGCCCCGCCCCCCTGGTGGGCTGAGCTGGCCACACACACACACACACACACACACACACACACAAATAAATAAATGTAAAAAAAAGAAAATGCTGTGATCTGTTTCATAGTAGATATCATTTCATAAGGGATATCAAGTGCTGAAGCCATGACTATCTCAAAAGACAGACGGACGGACAGACAGACAGAGACAGAGAGACACAAATAGAGACAGAGACACAGAGAGAGAGAGAGAAGAATCAAATTGAGCAACAGGGAAAATTGGCATGAGATATTCTGAGACATGATGTAGCTTGGTGCTGGGGGTAGATTCCAGAAAAATATGAAGGAGGAAAAGTTTAACTGGGGCAAAGCTAGTACAGACAAGAATCATGGGAATAATAACTTTCAATTGAAGAAAGCTACTGTTTCATCCACTTTCCTGGGGGCTGTGTGTTCATGAATTAGTAGAAATGTCATACCAATTCTAGGAGATAGGTGGCACCATTACTCCCATTTTACAGATCAGAAGCCCTGGATATAGAGGCACAGTTAAGTACCGTGCCTGAGGTCACAAAGCCACCGTGAAAATTTCTATTTAAATCTAAGAAGTCCAGCCCTAGAGTCCATGCTCAAACCACTACAACTGTGCATAGCTAACACCGCTAGCGCTCCTTTACTAGTACAAGACATTTCTGTCCTAGGCCCTGTACTGAGGCCACTACATGAATTATCTCACAGATTGTATGAAGTTAGCACTCTTCGTCCTAAGTTATTATGTACCTTCTCCTTTGATCATTTAAACAACCTCATGAGGTAGCTATGACTGTGTCCATTTAACAGGCAGACCCACTGAGGCATACAGAAGTAAAGACACATATCTAGCAACACCACCCCACCTGTCGGGGTCTCACAGTACAAATCAGGCAACAGAACTGAATATGCTCTTTCTACCTCAGGGCTGGGTTCTCTCAGCTCCTTCTGCCCTCTGTTCTCAGATGTTAACGGGGAAGAGTAACAGTTGCCTTTCCTCTCTTCCCTACTCAAGGGGATTACAGGGGCTCTGGCGCAGCCCTCACATCTCCACAAGCTCTGTCACTGGAAGCCTGTTGGTAGAATTTAGATGCTATATGCCAAAGGCATCATTTTTTGAGTCATGACTTGGCTTTGCTTGCTTTGAAGCTGGTTTCTGGAAAAGACAGACACCAGCAAGCCCCCAATCTCAACTCTGGTTTCTATAAAATGTCACCTCTGATTAGCTTTGTGGCTGCCAGCAGCAAAAAGCAACCATGTGCTTTTATTACCAACTTTCCTTAGCACAGGAAACACTAATGACAATGAGGAGGGTAAGGCAGGGGCCTTACCTCCACTTGAAGGGGTGCACATCCTCGCAGGAACTCATCGATGTTGCTGATGCAGCTGGCTTCCGTGTGGGGCTCCAGACAATACTAGGGAAACACAAGCAAGCATCAGTTGGGAATGCTCATCCCATGCCCAGCAAGCTGCATATATCGCTTGCTGATAGCTAGAAAAGGCGCGGGGTGTGGGGGGGGGAGACAACTGTGCTGTCAATCCAGGAAGAGAAACTACCGCTGAAGGAAGTGATGCAAACGACGAAACGGCTGGGTTGTGTTTCAAATGTCACCAGGCCATTTCTACTTACAAATTTTTATCATGTCTTCGAGCCAAGGGTGGTGAGACCAAGACACTGGGGTGGTGTGGTTCAGTTATGCTTTCAAGCAAAAACAGATAGCTTCAGCCTCCTTCTTTCCTCCTCCTTATAACTTATTGAAAGTCTATTTCCCCTTAGCTGTTCGCCGCATTTGATTACATTCCTGTATATGTTATCAGTTTCATAAGTTTAAGAAAACGTTAGTAATGCTACGTGCTCAGTAAAAATGCAAGCTGGTTCAAGAGAGCAAATAAAGCCATCCTCACAGTCATGCTCGATGATGACTTTAAGAAAATAATTTTAGGACCCTACCTTGATGCTTATTTAAAGTGGCTGCTTTAAAAATTATTCATTATTTTGATCATGGGCTTTCAACATAAAAAACACCTTCAGTCTTTTTAATAGGGCAAGTTAGTTTCACTTTAAAGATATGTTGCACTTGAAAAATATATTTAGTTTCTCCTGTATTTACAATCCATATGTAGCACTTTGGATAGTTTTTCCTAACTGCTAAATAGTCCCCTCTTCAATAGGTATGTTTTGAAAAGGCATTCTCTACCAATCTTTAGGCAAATTCTCCACAAATATCATCAAGATCTGTTGCAAATTATTCTATTCTCCCAAAGACTCATAAATACCTCGAGTTTAAAACATGTCCCCTGTACACGGAGAACATACCAAATATCTCCACACTAGAGCAAACCTGTGACATGGGTGTCTGCCTGTCCTCTACTGTCAGTGGCTTTTACCACGCTAACATTGGGGGGAGGGAGGCAATCGTTAAGCCTAACGTTTCCCATTCCAACTTTTGCAACCTACAAAAACAGAAAGACTATCCAAACTCTTAGTAAGTTACTGAAGAAGGCGATTCCCACACACTGGGCAATAGAAAAGCTTGAATTATATTATTGCTGCTCTCTGGTGGTAAAGCAACCCTGAAGCTACTGCAGATTGACCTTACCTTTTCCACTGAGCCAGGCATAAGTCTGTTGATCAGTTTGCAGAGCACGACCCCATTTTTCAGCGAGGACTTCAAGAACTCCTCCGGATCGCAGATGGTCTTTTTGGGAGAGTCCAAAACGCCAAGAGAGATGAGCCATGTCACGATTCGCTCTTCTGGATTCATTGCTGCGGATGGTACACTCCAAACAGCTCTCTGGGGCCACTGCAAGGACTAAGCCACATCCGTGATTGCATCTGCTGCCGCCTTCCTTTTTATGAGTTCTCCTCTGGTGCTTACAGTGCAAAGGTTTAAAACAACTTTTGTTAGACAATAGTGGAATGCACTGGAAACGTGGGATTTTAAAACCACAGAGATCACACAGGGAGATGTGGAAGCAGATAAAAATTAATGTAAAATCCTGGATGACGCTGGTTTTCTTTTTTTAAACCTGCAAAACAAATTTATTAGGGTAAAAAAGGAAGGAGAAACCTACACAGGCACGCACGCGCGCACACACAACCTCCTCCCAAAACCCAATAGTGCAAGAGGCTGTAAGGAAAGGAAATGAGGAGGACCCTAGGGAGGGAGGAGAAAGGAGGAAGCAAGTGCTGGTGGAGAACAGAGGTGAGCCAGCACCTCAGGGGCCTTGGAAATGAGCCGCTCCTGGGCCAGTCTGGGAAAATGCTGTCAAGAAATAGTCTGGTCCCAGGGAAATCTAGCTTCTGTTAGGAGAAAGGTGCCAACTGGCTCTTAGGTCAGACGGATCTAATCCTTGTGGGGAGCTGTGCTGGCACAACAGAGCTCGAGGAGTTAGGGAGGCTGAGAAATTCCTCTGAGAAACAGCCCCGTGTCCTCATATATCTCACAGAACTGCTGTATGTCATGATCACTCTCTGCAAAACACGTTGAGCCTCACAGTGACTATGTGCCAAGCAAATGAGGACTGTGCCTGCTGTCAGCCATCTCTGTGGAGAAGCAGAAGCTAGAAGAATGGCATTTTACTTTGCAGCCAAAAAGCTATGTTTAGGGAAATAAGCTAAGGATAACATCTGACATCCTGTTTACTTGCATTCTTTAGCGATTCTTTTTCTGGACCTGGTTCCACTACACAGTCCAGCTGCAGTGTCCTTAGCAAAGGCTCACACACACTCCCATCAGTGGGTAAAACACGCGTAAAAACAGAACTTTGAAGAACAAAAGAACACTTGTCCTCTGCCTCCACCACAGACTCGAAGGTTCGTGTTTCCCCAACAAGAAATGCTCTGCATTTAAAATACTGCTCTGAAAAAATAAAGTTAGTCTACAACAAGAGAGCTCTATTTTTCTCCAATGTTTTCAGAACCAGTTAAAATAGTCATACTATTGAGAAATTTAGAACAAAATCAACTTTAATACTGTAGCGTTATGTTGGCAAATCCACGGCATTTACTACCCCCTTCCCCCACGCATGGAAGAGGCTGGTCAAGCTATCTCTTCCTTCTCAGCTTCAGAATCCTTTGCAAAATAGCTTCAGGCATCTGCTACCAAGTAACCATCTTAGATAGTCCTGAGAAACATTTTCAAAACTTTTCCTCTTGCACCATCATAACACAGCACACTTTACTTTGATTTTGCGTTGACTTGTCCCCTACACCACAGTGTAAGCAGCCTAGAGTTAGGGTCTTATCTATCCTGCTTAACACTCTGTCTCCAACAGAGTGCTTCATACATGCCATAGATATCCAAACATGCAGAGTGAGTGAGTGAATGAATGATGAATGAATGAATGAATGAATGAATGAATGAATGAATTCACATAGTATCCCTGGTATAGACATTATCTGATTATAACAACAATTTTTTGTTTGTTTTAATATTATAAGATAAATGTGTTTCCTTGCTAATGCCTTTCTACAATTTTATCAAGATATAACTGACAACATAATGCATTTGCACATACTTGGAGTATATGATTTAATGGATCTTGACATATGTATGCCCTTTGGATACAATCATGCACATAATCTAGATAAACTTTTCCGTCACTCTCAAAAGAATTCTTGTACCCTTCCAGCCCTCTCCTCCCTTCCTTCCCCTCTGCACCCCCCTCCATTCCAAGTAACCACCAATCTCCTTTCAATGTTTTTAAGTAAGTTTGTACTTTTAAGACTCTTGCATAAATAAAAGTATACAGTGTGGTGCTTTATTTATGTGTTTTCTTGACATTACCATTTTGAGATTTATCCATGTTGTTGTGTCTATCCATAGTCCTATAATAAGGATTTGACCTCCATATGTTTGGGTTGGTATACTTACAAGCAAAATAAATATAGTTAACCAAAAGTTTTAACTGGCTTTGACCCATGCCAAATCTACGTAATGGAAACAAAAACAGAATCCATTTGCTGATAAATGCCCAAATCTGACCTACTTAAGCACATTTTTATATGTCATTTGGACATTTTTCCCAATTGGTCATCAAAATTTCCCTCTACAGATAAACAAGATCTGGCAGTATTATTGAGGTATCACTTGTACTTTCTGACGAAGAACAGAGCTGGAGCAATTTCAGGAACCCAGCCTAATCTAAAATAGACTTCAGCCCACTGAAATCACTTGAATATGAATGTGCCTCATTTTGGACACTGGCAATGGCAAAATTACTATTAGCAATAAAGAAAATCCAGAAAGGCAAGGTCACTGCCTCAAGGAAAAGAAGCAGTCCTATTAAGATGAAGATTCAAAGTTATAATTGGCATGGAATCATGTTAAGAAAGCTAGGAACTCCAAAACAAGCAGCAAGAGGCTAGGTGAAATGACTCATCATAAAGCCCAAGCTGGCCCGTGGAGTGAAGACAGACAAAAGCTGGTGACTAGAGGAGTAAAAGGGGGAGTGGATACTGGGGTCGCAATAACACAAAGAGAAGGCCTCTTCACAAGCCAGGAGTGAAAAGAGCCACACCTTCTTGGTTACTGAACCTGGCTCCTCCTGAGCCCGCACACCTCCTCCCCGTGTGCTGTTGACCTCCATAAGAGAGCACTGTTAGGTTGGCTTTCCAAAAACACCTCTGGTGTCTGTATCCCTCCTTAAAAACACCTCAAAGTCTCTCCATCGTCTAAAGCAGTGACTGCCAATCAGGAATGTTGGTAATTTGTCCTGGGAGCAAAAGAGACAAAATGATTGAGAGAACGGAGCATGAGTTAGAAGAGGTAGCATTTTATTCCAAATAAGAGCTACAGGAAATAAGGCACGTGTGAATATTTACCAAAACTGGGTGCTGGGTACACTGGGCCCTCTTACACTATTTTCCTTACTTTTGCGTGTTTGACATATTCACAACTAATTTATTTTTAAAATTCAAAGCTATGGGGGAACTCCTTACAAAAAAGATTTGGGGGCCTTACATCCAGATGCTCTAGTTTAGCAGCTCCGCGGTGGGGCAAGGGAGTCTGCACTGTTACATCCCTCCCACTTGACCCTGCTGCATGCAGACTGTGGTCACAGTTGAAACAAATTGGTTTCTAACCTTCTGCTCCACTCCAGTTTCTGCACATACCTCGTCCACAGGAACAACAGTCCCATATCGTGGCTACTCAGTTCTCTGAGTTCCTCTACTAGTAGTTGATATAGCACTGCTCGGCCTGCCTTTAAACAACTTTTGTGCAAATGGACCTGAGGCTGAAGTATTCTTTCACTTTACCAGCCGCCACAGGATTGTGATTTCTCAGTAAGCAAAACTGGAACAACAGTGAGGGAAGAAAGACGTTTGCTTCCTGCTTCCTATGTGCTCACTCCCTGGGCTCTTGCTGAGCTCCCACCTTTCCTGGTGCCTACCTTCTGCAGCACGGGCTTCCATGGTGCACAGTGGGCAGAGCTTCCACTGGCACTGCCCCTGGGTAATTCTGTAGAACATTTCTGGTAAGGCATCTCCCACTGTACTTGTACTCTACAGGAGCACATTTTCAGAGAGCAGATGTCCGGCAAGTTCCCTTACTCAGCAGCACAGCAACTTCTCCAGTAAGGCCTGGATCTCAGCCCTGCGTGAAAGAGACTTGTCATAGCTCCACAGCTATGGGCTGTGACACACTGCTTTGAGATTTTCTACTACTCTATACTACATCTACTTTCTCCTTATGCTCTTTTAGAATTCATTTTACTTATTGCTAGCCAATCCTCCAACACTTCAGTCGTCTTTTGCAATCAGTTCTTTACACTAAACTCTTCCTGTTCAAATTACTGCGTGGTTTCTCTAAGCTGGCGCACCTTGTTATCTTCCAGTAACACATCCTCGCTAGCTTAGCAAGACATTTGCGAGGTTCCATCTTGGACTTTGTCATCACACAAACTTCTCAGCCTCGTAAATCATGAGTGCTCACATCACACTGACTAAACAATGTACCATCTTGCCCGCTTATTGTTCAGAACCACCCACCATAATTTCCTGACCTCGCAGGGCTCTGCAAATCATTGTTTTCCAAAATAGTTGTACAAAATTACATTCACACGAGCAGAGCTTGGCTCACCATTGCACCATATCATAACTAACGCTTGCTATTTCAGACTTCTACATCTTCTTGTGGATGTGAAATTTATATTTCTATGCTTACTAATAAAGTTGAACATTTTGAGTAGTTCATTAGCTGTATCTTTTCTCTAAAATACTCATTTCTATTGCCCACCTTTCTGTTCAATTGTCTTTCTGTAATTGATCTATGAAGATTTATTAAGTTATGGATGCTGAACCTAAGTCAGCTATATATGTTCGCAAATATCTTCTTATAGTCTTGCCATTCTTTTTTTGCAATATGAAAATTTATTACTAATGTCTTTTCATCATGAAACTTATGATCTTGGTCTTTCCTTCTTGCCTTTGTAGAGAGCCAAAAGAGCTCTTTAACAACCTTAAAGAGGACTCCAGGAATGTCACCAACGACATAACCTTTTTTACCAAATCAAGCAACCAGCACTTCATCGTTTTCCTGACTTTCTTGCCATTCTTGATCAGCCTGACTCTGACCCACTTCCTGATGGCAGAATCAGGCTGCTTGGCCTCAACCTCTACTTTTTCCAGCATGATCCCCTTTGCATGGGAAGCACCCCCAAAGGGGTTGGCCTTCAAGGCTGCACCCAGAAGGGCCTTCTTGTACTGCTTGTTGTGCCACTTCTGGTCCCGCTGGTGACTGCGGAGCTTCCTGACAGTACAAAGACTGCAACACTTGCCCATCCTGCTGGTCTCTTGTTTTTCATTCTATCGTTTATTGTAAGAAACAGATGTCCTTGATTTTAAAAACTATGACACTTTCTCTGGCTTATATATAATATATCCAGAATTCAGTCATCATCCCAAACTAACATCAGCTTTATAATTACCAGAGACTCGGGATTCTGCTCCCTGCCACACTTAGCTTCTCATCCCAAAGTCAGAGAGATTGCTTACGTGAAGCTGGGCCCCTCAAGGATTTCTTGGATTTCATACTAATGCCACTAAGAACAAAAGAAAAAATAGACAAAATGATTTTCCTTAGGGCTAATGAGATAGCTCAGTGGACTAAGTGCCTGCTTAGGCAAGTGCAGGCAACCAGGGTCCAATCCTCGGCACCATGGTGATGCATGCCTGTAATCCCAGCACTGGGGAGGCTGAGAACAGGAGGATCACTAAGAGTCCAAGCTGCAGAGTGAGACCCTGTGCCACATACATAAAAAAAAATTAATCTTTGTTAAAACATAGAATTATTGTGCTTTAAAGGGCACTATCAAGAAAGGGAAAATACAACCCAGAGAATGAAGAACATATTTTCAAATTACATACTTTACGAAAAGAGATTTTCTTTTTTGCATAACCGGGGATTGAATTCAGGCCCTTACACTTGCCAGGCAAACACTTATTCAGCTGAGCCATCTCCCCGGGCCTCTGAAAAGAGATTTGCATTTAGATATACACAAAGGACTCCTAACTCAATAATAAAAAGATAAATAACTAAAAGTATGTAAATTATCTGAGTAGACATTTCTCCAATGAAGATATGCAAATGGTCAATAAGCACAGCACACAAAAATATGTTCAACATGATAAGCAATCAGGAAAATGCAAAGCAAAACTACAGTAGGATTCTACCTCATCCCATTAGGGTGGGTGTACTCCAAAATAGACATAATAGGTACTGTTAGTGAGGCTATGGAGAAATTAGAATCTCTATGCACTGCTGATGGGGATATAACATGATGGGACTGCTCTGGAAAAGTTTTGCAGTTCCTAAAAACTTTAAACATAGGTAGCCATGTGATTCAGTAATTCACCCTAAAGAAAATGAAATGTGGCCATACAAGAACTTGTATGTGAATATGTAAATTGCATTCTATGTAGTAACAAAAATGTTAAATAACTCATCTAGCCATCACTTGATTAATGGATGAATTGTTGCAATATAATATTAATCACACAACATAAATCATGATGATTATACATGCTTTATCATGGATTAAACCTTGAAAATGTAATTCCACATGAAAGCAGAGAGATGCCAAAGATCATATATCATATGCGTCCACTTAGTATATGACATGTTGAGCATGAGCAAATTCATAGAGACAGAAAGTAGAAGAGCAACTTCCTAGGGCAATGGTTATAGTTGAGAGGGAACGAGGAGTGAAATATCATAGGCATAGGATACTCAGAAGCTGGTGATAAGAATGTTCTGAAATCTATTCGGTGATGGTTGCACAAATCTTTGAATATATCAATATCCGCGGAGTATGTACAGTTTAAATAGATAAGTTATGTACTATATGAGTTGTGTCTCAATAAATCTGTTCTCTTTTAGAAAAACAACTTTAAGTTTAAAAAAACAACTGGTTGACTCCAGCAATCATGTCTGCAGTGCAGCTGGCAGGAAGGAGAAGAATGACAAGTGTTCCCCACCCACATTTTACGAGACAACTTTTCTAAAATAGGGGAAAAACTAAAAGAATGGGCTGATAATCTCCTTCATACTCACCATCCGGATTGGACAATTGGTAACGTTGTGTCCTGTTCTATTTGCTTATATAGCTGGAATGGCTACTTTTTAAATAAGTTGTTCTCGAATATAAATAATATCTATCATGCCACTTCACTTTAAATATGTCAGTATGCCTCTCCTAAAATTAAGAAAAGTTATACCATAACTTCAGATCTGTTATCACCATGGAGAGAATTAACAGTAATTTCCTAAAAGTCATCTAATTTTCAATCCACACCAAGATTGCCCTGGTGTTCTCCATGATGCTATTAAATTTGCTTCTTAGCAGAAATCTGAATGACCCCTTCTAGGGAATCACAGTCGTGGGCTACCTATACTCCCAATGTATCAAAATAGTTCTTTTGCATATTTCATCCAACTTCCTACCTGGGTACAGCAGGGGGACAACTTTTTATTTTTTATTTTTTGGTGGAACCAGGGATTGAACTCAGGTCCTTGTGCTTGCCAGGGACGCGCTTATTCCACTGAGCCATCTCCCCAGCCCCCAGGGGGACAACTTCTGTAACACACAACCCTTCATGGCTAGAAGCACAAATTGTTCTAGGCTACCTTGGATAATATTTTCTGTATCATGGAACAAGTGAAATCTAACACAGTACTTTCTTGTTAATTTATAATGACTCATTAGCTATGAAGTGTAATAATCTTTTAACATACATTTATCTTTTAATTTATTCTAGGGTTTGTCTATTAAATGCAATTTTTAAATGATTACAGGTGTGCATGGTAGCAGATGCCTGCAGTCCCAGCATTTGGGAGGCTAAGGCAAAAGGACTGAAGTAATTTGGAGGCCAGCCTTAACTACATAGTGAGAGTCAGTCTGAAAAAAATACATACATACACACAGTCATAAATAAATAAGATTAAATTTTAAATGTCATATATAAGTGAGTATGTCAATATTTCCCTTTTTGATATACACTTAATGACTTGTTTAAAGTACTTCCTCAAAGTCTCTTTAGAAATTTATTCTAAGTAAGTAAGTTCAGAAAATATATGTTCATAACAATAAAAATCACAATATACAAAATTTTAAAAATCAGCAAATTATATATCTCATCAAAACTAAAAGCATTTCCTACCAATTTGGTTTGAAACTGTCTCATTGCTATTTATTTCTCAATAAAATTATGGGAAAAAATAAAAAATAAAAAAATTAAAAGCATTTGCTCTCTGAAGGCCCATTTGTAGAGAATGAAAAGCCAAGTTCCACATGAGGAAAAATATTGCAAATTACATACTTGATAAAAAGCCTACTCTCTAGAATATACTTTAAAACTCTGAAAACCCAACAACAAGATAATGCAACAAAAATGGGCATTTCATGAAAGAGGATTTTTTACAGTAAATAAACACAAGGAGGATATTTAAAAACTGGGTGTGATGGTGTATGCCTACAATTCCAGCGCACATGAGGCTGAGGCAGGAGGATAGTTGCGAGTTCAAGGGCAGCCTGGGCTAAATACTGAGAACCTGTCTAAAAATGGGGGGGAAGAATATTTAAAATCATTAGCTACTAGATAAATGCAAATGAAAACCACAATGAGCTATTACTGTACATGTATCAGAAAAGCTATAATAAAACAATAACACAAAAAAGTGGTGTGAGAGACCCAGTCCTAGCCCAGGCCTGGGGAGTGTGTGGGAGAGCTTCCAGCTACCTTGTGCTGGCATGAACTACTGATCCCAGCCCAGGCACAGCGTGGGTGAGAACCTCTTTCACCCTCTTGGGATGACCCTGATCACTCCGGAGTACCCTCCCCAAAACCCCACCCACAGAAAAGGAATTTCTGTCATGTTCCACTAACCCACAGATCCAGCCCTACTCCAGGCCCAGTGAGTGTGTGGGAGAGCTGCCTCTCCCCGCTACTCCACCTTGTCCCCTCCAGACTCAGCTCAGGCCTGGCATACAAGCCTGGGGTAAAACCCTTCAGCTGCAATCCCTGCAGAGAGTGTAGGGGACAGAACCAACCAGCGAGGCCAGAAGCAGAGCAGCTTGCCACAGGGGCACAACAGGTTCACACCCAAGGGCAGCAGAAGGAGAGAGCTGAGCACAGCAGCCAGACCCAAGCCAGGGACAGCTGGATAAATCCAAACTTTGTAGATCTGCACCTGCACTTCAGTAGGTGCTAAGGTTATAACTGCAACAAAGATCTACAGCAAAGGTTAGAAGGCAGTACTACACAAAATGACAACCAGAAGGAGCAAACACAATCTCAGAACACAAGCCCACCCATAAGAAGTGCAGAGGACACTAACACAGAACAAATTGGAAATCACACAACTGAAAGTAATGAATCAACGGCTTCTGAAATAAAGAAACAGCTGCAGAAAGGTATAGAGGAACTAAGATTGGAAATGAAAAAAGAAATCCCTGAATTAATAACATCTGCAGTAAGGAATCAAATGCAGAAACATATGGAGGAAACCCAATGCCCACCCAGAACAAGTGCAGAGGACACTAGCTCAGCTCAAATGTATGAATTAATAGCATCAACAGTAAATAAGCAACATCAGAAAGTCATAGAGGAACTCAGAGCAGAATTCTTTTCTAC